>NC_060144.1:469809910-470069910 GCF_021461385.2 Schistocerca piceifrons | reverse complement strand
AGGAGCAGCGCCCATCAGACGGAGGGGTCCGACAGTCGATCAGTTCCAGTCATTCCACCAGGGAGGAGGTACACGGCTCGTGTTGTATGTAGTTCAACGATGCCTAGACGGTGAATACCGCGGTTCGATCGCGTCCGCATTGTTACTTTGTGCCAGGAACATCTCTCAACAAGGGAAGTGTTCAGGCTTCTCGGAGTGATCCAAAGCGATGTTGTTCGGATATGGAGGAGATACAGAGAGACAGGAACTGCCTTGCTGAGGCCACCCAAGGGCTACTACTGCCCTGGATGAACGCTGCCTACGAATAATGCTCGGAGGAACCCTGACAGCAAAAATGCTTTCCGTGCAGCCACAGGGCGTTGTATTACGATTCAAATTGTGCACAATAGGCTGCATCATGTGCAACTTCCCTCCGGACGTCCATGGCGAGGTCCATCTTTGCAACCACGGCACCATGCAGCGCGGTACAGATGGGCCCAACAACATGCCGAATGGACCGCTCAGGATTGGTATCGTGTTCTCTTCACCAATTACTGTCGCATATGCCTTCAACCAGATAATCGTCGGGGACGTGTTTGGCGGCAACCCGCTCAGGCTGAACGCCTTAGACACACTGTTCAGCGAGTGCAACAAGTAGGAGGTTCCCTGCTGTTTTGGGGTGGCATTATGTGGGGCAAACGTACACCGCTTGTGGTCATGGAAGGCGCCGACTGCTGTACGATACGTGAATGCCATCCTCCGACCGATAGTGCAACCATATCGGTAGCATATTGGCGGGGAATTCGCCTTCATGGACGACAATTCGCGCACACGTCGTGCACATCTTGTGAATGAGTTCCTTCAGGGTAACGACGTCGCTGGACTAGAGTGCTTGTTCTCCATAACCCTATCTAAAGTGCCTGGGATACCTTGAAAAGGGCCGTAAAGGACGACGTCACCCTCCAAAGCTTCTGAGGGATTTACGCCGAATCGCCGTTGACGAATGAGGCAATCTGCACCAACAGTGCCTTGATGAACTTGTGGGTAGTATGCCACGACGAATACAGGCATTCATCAATGCAAGAGGACGTGCTGCTGGGTATTTGAGGTATCGGTGTGTACAGCAACCTGGACCAGCACCTCCGAAGGTCTCGCTGTATGGTGCTACAACATGTAATGTGTGGCTTTCATGAGCAATGAAAAGGGCGGAAATGATGTTTATGTTGATCTCTATTTCTGTTTTCTGTACAGATTCCGGAACTCTCGGAACCAAGGTAATGGAATATTTTTTTGGATGTGTATGTGTATGGGAGAAATAATTTATCTAAGTGTTCTGTTGTCGTAGCTGAAACTGGCTGCAAAAAAGAGAACAACACCGCACATTTTCACAGGAGACCGTTTTCTTTCTTGTAGATGCTCCTAACACAAACCCTATATATTGTTCTTTAAAAAGTTATACAGCCCATGTCCGTCCGAATGTTCATTAGAATATCCTGTAAAAATTTCATGTAAATCGATAAAGAACTGCTCGAGTTTTTTGCTAACAGTGTTTGCCCTTTACACGCCACATATATATTTATATATTGTGTATGTATTCAAAACTACGCTATGCTGCTTTCAAACCCAGGGCCACATACTGCAAGTAATGAGGAGTAACAACATCTTAAAAAAAAAAAAAAAAAATAACAGTGCTCACCTGGCCCAGTTGATATCACCCTGTCGGGGTGCTATGGTTTCAGTGAAGACTTCAATGTTAATGAAGGCGGAAAGAGTGGATCTTGAAGCGGCGAAACTAGCGGAAGAAGCGAAACAAGGAAAACTCCACAGTGCCTCTGACTTGGAAACAGCGGTAAAGTGGTCAACGTCTGTTCACCAGATATGCGGCTCGATACGTGTTCCTCAGAGCTAACAACCCTGAGTAGTATCTTTAGGGGACTGGTTCAACTAACTCAATAACACGATCAACAATAGAGATGCACTTTGTAAGAGGTTTTACCCTGGGGAACACCCAATCTCCTACTTCCAAGGAAGAGTAAAGTAGGCATTCGGATTCTGGGGGCCTACAACGATGTGCAAAGAATGAGTCGGAGCTTCTTGTAACCTGCTTTAAACAACAAACTCATAACATCAAACACAGAAACATAAATTACATAGTCACTTTTGATGTAAATTCACTCTTAAAAAGAGGAAATGCAATACAAACAGTAAACGCTTAAACATATAAAAACTTTCTAAAGGAGATATATGGAATGATAACAGCACTGTAAGGAACAAAATTTGTTTATGACCACCCTTTCTATTTAGAAGAATTCAGGATGTTTAAGGGAAAACCAGGAAAAGCAGTTACGGCAAATGTACCCCAATTTGGAATAGGATTCATTATAAACAAATTATTAAACTCAATAATAGAATTTAAATTAATTAATTAAAGACTTTACACACTGAATTTAAATCATCAAACAAAATTTACACTATTTTAAACACACGTGCACCAACAAATGAGAAATGCAGAACACAGGAAGAGCAAGCAGAAAATTTTTGGGAAACAAACATTCTAGATAACACTCCATCGATGATCACATAATCGCTACTTGGAGACTTTAATGAACAAATTGGCAAAGAACATTAACACAGATCAATAGTAGGAAAACTGCCTGCACATAAAGGACTCAACGCAAATAGAGAAAGATTCTTAAGCCTCTGCTGGCAGCATAACGTAGTACTTAAATTTATATTCTTCAAAAACTTCCTAAAAAGCAAACTAAATGGGTAGCACCAAGTCCGATTCGTGTTGTAAAACAATTTGATCACATTACAATAAGCAAACACTCTGCAACGGAGTTACTCAATGTAAAACCTGCCAAGAGTGCCGATTTAGATTCAGACCATTATTAAATTCAAGATTAGATCAATGTTTAGGAAGAAGAACCAATGCCAAGCCAGAAAGTTTGAGTCACAGAAGCTGTCTAGATAAAATGACAACAAAAAGCCGTTGGAAAAAAGATTACCTTATGCTGGGAAAGACTTCAAAAAGATATTACTGAGAGTGCAGAAGTAACCGTCCCTCTTAAAATATAATGCTTGGTGGGATGATGATTGTGATGAGTTAATTAGAAAGAGACAACGAGCTTGGAGTACCTGCAATGCAAGTAAAAATCATAACAGGAAAAATTTTATAAAAGCAGGGAAATATGTTTCAAAGTGTCTCAAAAAGATCAGAGTACAACATACAAAAGGTCAACTAACGTCAACTGAGAAACACTTTAAGGAGAACGACACAGGGAGCTTTTACAAAACATTCAAAATTAGTTTACAGAAGTATTATGTCACAAATTTTGCAATTTATAGATCCAAAAACGAATAAAATATTGCATGTAATAACACAGAGAAATACAGAACACTTGTGGTCTTCTTCAAAGATTTATACATCTGTGATCCACGAAAACAAGAATTTAACTTTGATAATGTAATAGAAATACAACCAGTCTCAAAGCCACAAACAATAGAGGGAATGAAAGGAATCATAAAAAAAATTAAAAATAACAAAGCATCAGGAGAAGTTGTAGAAACACTCTAATGACAAAAAAAAAATGGCAGCATAATGTCTTTGAACAAGACGCTGAACGTGGGCTTTCCACGACAGTTTACGATCTATCTGAACACCTAGAAATTTTGTAATGTTCAGTTTCACTATTCGTGAGCCCATTCTGTGAAATTAAAACGTCGGGTTTCGTTCAATTGTGCGTTAGAAACTGTAAAAACTGAGTCTTGCTGTGATTTAGCGTTAGTTTATTTACTGCAAGCCATGAACGTACGTCTTGAACTGCACTGTTTGAAACAGTGCCAACATTCCACAGAACACCTTTTGCTACCGAGCTAGTGCCTCCAGCAAACAGAAATATTTTTGAATCATGTGTAATACTAGAGTGCAAATCATTTACATAAAAAAGGAACAGGAGTGACCCCAGCACTGATCACTGATACCTGGGGCACATCTCCCCCCCCCCCCCCCCCCCATTTAACCGTGCCCCTCTCTGATCCCATATCATAGCCATTCTCGACACTGTGAAGAACGAACTTTTGCTGTCTGGTATTAAAGTAAGAGGTGAACCAATTGTGAGCTACTCCCAATATTCCATAATGGTCCGACTTCTGAAGCAATATTTTGTGATCATCACAATCAAACGCCTTAGTCAAATCAAAAAAGTTTTTTACTATTCGAACGGTATCTGAAGTAAGCGACAGTTCGACAGGAAAAGTAGGGTCTTTGCTTATTCCGTATGGTACATTACTTTGTGGTAGCTCTTCTCATTCTCAAAGATATTTTTGGCTAAGAAACGGGCTGTTCGGGCAATAAGTTATGTGAGTTCTTTATCCTCTTGTCGACGCCCGTTCACTATTCTTGATATTCTGACATTGGCCTCTCAATATGTATACTGAAGCTCCAAAGAAACTGGTATAGGCATGTGTATACAAACACAGAAATACATAAAAAGTCAGAATAAGACACTGCTGTCGGCAACGCGTATGTAAGACAAGTGTCTGGCAGAGTCGTTACCTCGGTTACTGCTGTTACAATGGTAGGTTATAAGGAGAGTGAGTTTGAAAGTGGTGTTATTGTCAGCGCACGAGCGATGGGACTCAGCGTTTAAGAGGTAGTGATGAAGTGGAGGTTGTCCTGTATGACCTTTACACGAGTCTACCGTGAATATCAGCAAACCGGTAAAACATCAAATCTCCGACATCGATGTGGACGGGAAAAGATCCTGCAAGAACGGGCCAACGACGACTGGAGAGAATCGTTCAACATGAAAGAAGTCCAACCCCTTCACTAACTGCTGCAGATTTCAGTGCTGGGCTAACAACAAATGTCAGCGTGCGAACCATTCAACAAAACATCATCGATAATGGCTTTTGGAGCCCAATGTTCACTCGTGTACCCTTTATGCTTTATGACTGCACGTCAGGAAGGTTTACTCCTTGCCTGGACGTGTCAACACCGACATTGGACTGTTGATGACTGGAAATATGTTTGTTGCTTGGTCGGACGAGTCTCGTTCCAAATTGTATCGAGCGGATGGACGTGTACGGGTATGGATACAACCTCATGAATCCAAGGACCCTGCATGTCAGCAGGGGACTGTTCAAGCCGGTTGAGGCTCTGTAATGGTGTGGGGAGTGTGCAGTTGGAGTGATATGGGACTATTGACACGTCTAGATACGACTCTGACACGTACGTAAGCATCCTGTCTGATCACCTAAATCCATTCATGTCCATTGTGCATTCCAAAGGGCTTGTGCAAGTCCATCAGGACAATGCGACACTCCAAACACCCTTAATTGGTACAGAATGGCTTCAGGAACACTATTCTGAGTTTAAACACTTCCACTGGACACCAAAATCCGCAGACATTAACATTATTAAGCATATCAGGGATGCCTTGGAACGTGCTGTTCAGAAGAGATCTCCACCCCCCTCGTACTCCTATGCATTTATGGACAGCCCTGCAGGATTCTTGGTGCCAGTTATCTCCAGTACTACTTCAGATATCAGTCGAATCCACACCACGTCGTATTGTGTCATTTCTGCGTGCTCTTGGTGGCCCTATACGATATTAGGCAGGTGTTACAAAAATGGTTCAAATGGCTCTGAGCACTGTGGGACTTAACATCTGAGGTCAGCAGTCCCCTAGAACTTAGAACTACTTAAACCTAACTAACCTAAGGACATCACAAACATCCATGACCCAGGCAGGATTTGAAGCTGCGACCGTAGCAGTGGTGTGGTTCCGGACTGAAGCGCCTAGAACCGCTAGGCCACCGCGGCCGGCAGGTGTTACAATTTCTTTAGCTCTTCAGCGTATGTTCCTTACTGCCCTTTATTCTTAACAATATCAGCTTATTCCCAAGAATTAGCAGCTTTCACTCATTTGATACTAGACAGGAATCTTATCTACATTCTTTCTTGACTGTTGTGCGGGAAGGCGGGCAGTAAATTGTATTTTCAATAGGTTACCACAAAAATTCAAAAACCTTAGCAGTAATCCACGCGCTTGAAAATCGAAACTGAAGAGTTTTCTCATGGGCCACTCCTTTATTCTGGCGAGGAAGTTCCTTGAAAAATTAAGCCGATTCCTGTGTAATATTGTTGATTACGTTTGCATAAACTTATGGCCTTCCTTTTTTTTGGGTTCATAAACATTTTATTCTATCTGTTATTGCTTTTATGTTGTAGTTTCATGTACTGACACGTGCCATGACCTTAGTAATTTTGCTCCACAACTTGGCCCTACGGAACTAGACGTGTAATATAAAGTAAATAATCAGAAATAATTAATTAAATTTGGACAAAATCACCTTAGCATCAGAACGAACATCGACATTAATGCGTTCACTACATTTAAAAGGAAAGAAAGCTGATCCTAACGATTACAGAGAATTTCCCTCTTACCAGTGACATTTAAGATATTATCCATGGCACTTTTAAAGAGAACTGAAGGAATATTCGATCCGCATCTAGGAGAATATCAAGGAGGATCTAGGAAGGTTAGGTCTTGTGCAGAGGAAATACTAAAGGTAAAGAACTTAATAGAAATGAGGAAAATCAGAAATCTGAAATACATGATATCATTTGTAGATTTTAAAAAAGCATATGACTCAATTGCTATAAATGCACTGATTAACTTTTTAAAAGAATTTGGACTCGATAATAAAGCAACACAAATAACTACAGCAACTTTAACAAACGTAACATCAAAAGTACAATTAACGGGGAAACTGTAAAAACCGATCGAAATAAAATCACCAGTAGGACAGGAATAAGGTTTATCACCCCTATTTTTAAACAGCGCCTTGGAGAAGATAGTGAGAGAACGGAGAAAATCCATCGATACTAATGGTGTTCAACTAAGAGGAAACCCAATGTAAATCACTATAGATTGTCTAGCTTTTGCAGATGATGTAGCATGTAGTACTGACTCCCTGGACAGTGCCAAAGAACAAAGCACGGAATTACAGAAACAAACAGGCAAAATAGGAATACAATGTCATTTGAAAAAACACATTTCTTGGCTAATATCAGTGATGCCCCTCCAGATCTTAAAGCTTATAACAACACAATATCTAAAACAAATTGTTTTAAATACGTAGGAGAATGGATAACGAGCAACACAAAAGAACAAATAGCCGTAGAAAATGAGCACATAAAATGGAAAGCACATTCCAAATGCAAGAAAACATATGTAGCAAAACAAAGACACTATCAGACAGTGGTAAGGCCTAAAACAATGTATTCAACAGAAGCACTTAAACTAACAAGATTTCGGGATCTTGAAAAACTGGAAAAAGTTGAAAGATATTTTTTGGAGAATACTGGGACCTAGAAGTGATACTGATGTTGGATACAAATTAAGATCAGGTAGACAGCTCTCTTCGGAAATGCAGAAGCTAACTGTAATAACGAAGGAAAAAAGATTACAGTTATACAGCCACATATACCGAATGGATAGTAACAGACTCTCCAAGGAGATCTTCAGTTTACTATACAGCTACAAATCCAAACCTACATGGCTCACCGAAATTGACAAAGATAAGGAAAACACTGGAATCAGAATGGCCATAACAGATAACAGAATACTCTTAGAGAAGAAAGCCAAAAGGCAGGGTTTCAGGGGGGAAAGCGGTCTTCAAAAGGAAGAAACTGGACCCAGGAAGAAAAGCGATGGCACTATCAAAGGATGAAGGAACGAAAATTGAATACAAAGAAGGTTAATCAAAGATGATTTATCGTATCCTCCAAAAGGACTATTCGAATAAATGAATAAATGATATATATTAAAAAATGCAGACTGTATTTCTCCGAATATTTATTAGAATATAGTGTTCAGATAGGAAGTAAACTCAAGAACTTTTGGGAGTGTTGCTAACAATGTTTCCTCTTTCCCTTACAGATATACTTATATGTTATATATACGAAAAATATATGGCTTTAGCCTGTGTCTGTACGCACATTTATTAGATTATCGTCTAAAAATTTCAGGTAAGTCAGTGAATCCCTTATCAAGACATTTGGTAACAAATTTAAAGGACGACGTGTCCTTGTATACTAGTATAGATTATGGAGTAAAAAGACATAAGCAATCTGTGGCTTTCGTACACAATGTGTGTTGCTTAACAACCAGTCATCGGCCCCGTATGAATGGCGGTAGACCGAGCAGAGCATCCTTCTGCAGTTAGAAAGACTCATTCTTAAGTTTTTCTGGTTGAAAATCACATAATCAGATCACTGGGGTAGGTATTAGCAATACACCAAGTTAGCCGGCCCAGCTAGCTCAGTGAAATCTCGTCGTCCGAGCGCTGGCCAATAGTAAATGACGCCTAGAGTCGTTTGGAAGCTTCAGCGAACATTTCGTCTCTTTTTTTTGGTTCATCAGTCTTTTGACTGGTTGGATGCGACCCACCACGAATTCCTCTTCAATGCGAACCTCTACATCTCAGAGTTTCAACCTATGTTCTCAATTATTTGCTGGATGTATTTCGTCTCTAACATAAATTATTCCCCATGACGTGAACTATCACCCCTTGAAGATTCTCGCAAACACTTTGTAACACACCCCATATTTCTTACAGTTCTTACACTCGTAAATTGAACTAATGCCCTTTGTCGCAATGGATGTTGACACTTATTTAATCAAAAACGACATGGACAGGTTCCCAGGGGTTGGATCGACTTTTTTTAACCATACGCTGGTGCATGTTAGGATTCCAAGTGAAAAGAAGAATACTTTGTCATCCGCTAGAACACGAAGAAAGTCCCTCGGCACCATAGTGGATAAGTTACTGGGATGGGATGCTGCACGTTTTAGGTTAACCTCCGGTTGGGAGTAATATATTCTTTAATCTTTATCGAAACTACTGCAATCAATATTTTTATTGGATAAATAGGTTTCAATTTAAGTTTTTCATTTTAAGTTTTTCATTTAATTCGTTTTAAAATCCTCCTTTTCTTCATTTTATATTTTCGTTCATGTTATTGCAGTAGTTATTTCTGCTAGACGTTTTTTCTATTTTCGTTCTATTAGTCAAATATGCTTCGTGTAAATCTTCATCTAGCTTGTTTTATCCATGGTGCGAGCATAATTTGTGTTTTAATTGTTTGTATGATGATTACCGCCCAATACAACTAAAATCTTCTATCGAAAAATAAATTTCTCACTCAAAGATACAGCCAACACGTGTGAATTATTTCGTCTTTAGTTTTTTTTCTTAGATAGATAATCATTTCCAAATGTTTAATCATTAGGACAGATAAGTAGACTTATTTAAAGTCATGTTGACAGTGACCGGAAATCAAAAAGGAGTTAAAGGATATAAGAGCAACAAAACAGTTAACACGATCATTAAAATGACGTGTAAAATATTAGAAAAAAAGAAATATATTTAAACGAATTGTCGGTGATCTAATAAAGATTAAGATGGCTGTCTTTTCAATAAAGATGAAAAAGCCAATTGCGCAAGTTAACCATCTGCATATTAGACGAACAATTCAACCGCGGAATAATGGCGCCATTCTGAAATAGATGCCATTCTTAAAGTTTTAGCGAATCATAAGAACTTCTGATGTTTTTTGTCAATTACTCGGAAATAAGAGAACACCAGGGTGAATGGCTGCACGGTGTGATACCTTGGACCGTAATCTTCACCACGACGAAGGTGGTTTCAGGAAACTGATGCCACGCCTTGGGACCTCACACTTGTGAACGAAAAGTTTCTCAAGATAAGTGATTGCCAGACAGAGAGGTAGATCATAGTCATGCTCAGTTGTAAATCTTAGTTCATGACTTGAAAATGTTTCACTACATTGTATCTCCTTCTAAGGTGAATCTATAAAGCCTTGATTAAAATCCAATGTTTTCTCTACTATTTTATTAGGAACATTCGGGTTTTATTATGGGAAAAGGTGTGTTGATAACATCTTTTGTGAACACCGTATGTCTCAGACGATGATCCAAAAAAATCAAGATCTACATTTGGTGCTTCTTGATCAGAAAAGGCCTGTGATAAGGAAGTTACTATGGACAGAACTCAAAACAGTTGGAGTGGATGGCGCATTAACACAGCAGGTGAAGACGATATATCACCAAAGCGGGGAAGTTGAGAAGTTTGATCGCAAAATATAGGAAAGTATTAAAAAGGAAAGTTTTAAAACAAGTGAAGGACGAAGACAAGGATTTATATGTCACATACTTTGTTTAAGTTGTATTTATAAGTTATTGGTTACTGAAGTAGACGGTCCAGAAGTTTGGGTATGGCTATATACTGTCATTGTTTACATTTATAACTGCTTGCCGAGTATCGAGTACTTACGGTACTGGATAAGAATGCTGCCCATATATCAAATGAGGAAGTTAATGGACGCTTATAAAACAATGAGGATTAACAGAACATCGTGTTATTGGAAGTGGGGAAGATGATCATTTGTATGGCTGGATAAGAAATGTGGCAGTGTTCAGGTATCTGCGTTCACTAGTCGATAAGGCTGGCCAGTGTAAAGCGAACATACCCACGAATAAGCCAAGCGGCGGTAATTGTTACATCGTTAAATGGTATCTTTTGGAATCGGCACACGTACAGACGAACAAATAAAGTTGTGGTACTTGTTGCGGTTGAAAGTATTCTTACATATGACTCAGCGTGATGGACACTGAATGAGAGGAAATTAAGCCTGTCGAAGTGGAGAGGCTACGGCGGAGCATGAGAGCACCCTGCTTGGATCGTCTGAGGAATCAATATGTAAAAATGAGGATGGTTACAGTGGAACCAGTCAGAGGTGGGATTGGTACTCCAGTACTGAGATGAAACGGACGTTCCCGAAAGATGGAGGAACAACGATGGCCACAGTGTTTGCGCAACTGGTTCCCAAGAAGGAGGAGGAGCCGAGGGAGACCGAGGGCAACGTGGAGGGGAACTATATAGCCAAAGCCACCGAAAGGGAGTGGTCTGTCGGAAGAAGATGGGCAGGATATAAATTTATGGCATCTGGGAGCAGGCAACTGTTAATATGGTAAATGGAAACGCCTGTGAGTACGTGAAAGCTAGGTATTCTTTGGTTGGTAAGGCCTATGGCTTTCTTTGCACATTCATAATTTCCTTCTCAAATCGATAAGTAAGCTACATTTTTCACTGCAAGAGCTGCGGCAGCTTATTTTGCACTGGGCTGACTGTCCATTTGGTGCATCGCGAAGCACTTAAAGTGAGACAGCTTGCTCTATTAACTTTCTGGGAAAAGCTAATATCCGTGTTGAACTTGAGGGTAGCTGGGGGGGGGGGGGGGGGAGGGAGGGGGGGGAGGGAAGCCAGTGTGTGTTCCATAACTGAAAGCCAAAGCGACGAGCTCGCCTTACTGGTCAGTGCGGGACAGATTCGCTGTGGTAACCCTATACTTACAGCCCACGGCTTCCTCCAGACTCAGGCAGAAGCAGTCCTTCGGTATCGTGCTTCCGCTCGCCCGCCTGCCGCTACTTACAAGATGTCGTATTCTCTGACGCACTCGATGCTGGAGGTAAATTAACTCTTTCCATAACTTTTCTCCCTCATCTCTAAGCAAACAACTAAAATGATATCATCAAAATGAAAAGCGTACCTCAAAAAATACACGCCACTCTTGGGATGGGTGAAGTAATTACCATTGTGGGTTCTCCAGTTAATGTAAGACTTCCATCTCGACTACTATGACAATAGCACACAGGGGTTTTTGTACCGACGGTAAAATTCGATCCCCGAAACCGAGCGTCGTGACGGAGCAGTTAACGCACTGGACATGCATTGGCGATGATGGCGGTTCATATCCTGGCCCAGACTTCTTAGTCAGTGTTTCACGTGGTTTCTATAAGAAACTAAAGACAAATGCTGGAATAGTTTCTGTAAAAAAGGACTGTCACTATTCTTCCCCAATCCTAATGGCCTCGTCGCAAACGGCATGTTCCACCCTGATTACAGAATCGAAACCCTGGATCAGTGTCAACGTGACTAACAGCAGTTTTTTGAAGATTCTGTGTTATACTTCCTTACCCTAAAGAGAATTATAGTCTCATCATTTTCTCAGGAACAAATTTTGCAGACTCGATGCCTCTGCACTGTTTTACTTTCGGCAATTGACCTGCGAGTCAGACTGCCGTCAACTGTGTGACAAATAGGTTACGGCGTTCTTTAATTCTACTATAGCTGCCCACGAGTGTATGAAATAACAATCATGTGTACTAGAAAAGCAGGTAGCCTGTTTAATTTATTCCGTGTCTGCATTGCTATTAAAATAGTGACGATTGCAAGTACCCGCACAACACAGGACTACTATAAATGATTAATTCGTTTTCAAGACTAAGTATATTCCAAATTATTACATGTAGAAATTTGATGGATGCATGAATAGAACCGTAAACCCACCAACTTTCTAGATCACAGGCTACAGATGTTCCACGAGTGCCTCTCTGGTCACGCAGCATACGTGCAAGTGATAGTCAAAGAAGTTACGTAGCTTATGTATCAGCATCCTGCCAGTGGACATCACATCAATACTGATGCGTTCTCTGGGCTGCTCCAATGTTGCTGGTAGTGGTGGTATCCAAACACGGTCCTTAACGTATGCGCAAAGGAAAAAGCCACAAGGCGTTAAGTGAGCCGACCTGAAGTGTCAAGGGAAAAGAGCCGCGTCATCGTCTACACCTACATCTATAAACATACTCCACAAACTAAGGTATGCTGCACGGTGAAGGGTGACTTGTACTACTAACAGTCAATTCCTGTGCCACTCAGAAATGGAACGAGGGAAAAACGACTGTCTAAAAGCCACTTTACGGGTCTTAATTTATCGTTTTTTATCTTTTCGGTACTTCCATGAAATGTTTTTTTGACAATAGTAGAATCATTCTGCAGCCGGCCTCAAATGCCACTTCTCTAAATTTGCGCAATAGTAACTTGTGGGAAGCTCATCGTGTTCCCTGCACGGATTGCCTCCAAGATGCTACTCCAGGCGAGTGTAAAATGAATGTGCGCAACAGAAAGTAATAAACGCTAAAATGAAAATTTGGCCCTGTCTGACTACCCCCTGACGCACGTCTTAGGATCTCTTAATTCTATAAATTACAATCTAATCATAAATGAATTATTAAGGTAACTAATCCTACTAAATGATAAACGTTGCTCCTGCATATATATTTGTTGCAGATTTAAAAAAAAAACATTAAATTACACAGTTTACATTTCCTATGTAAAACTGCTAATCAGTTGCCCAACTCTGCCCCTGATTATCAATAACGCGAGATGACTGACATCATCTACGCACCAAATACTAGAAGACACTACTTTCAAAGATGATCTACGGTGATGTGGAACCTCAGTGGAAATAAACTAACGTGATCACAGCTGTTTAGCTTTTATAGCCCTAATAAGCCGAAGCAATCTGCGATATCATCGTATGTACTGCGTCTGGTGCATCGAAGTGATGGTTCTCGTATTCGTCTGCGACGATGGAAGAACACCAGTCACAAATAATTCAAACACTAGGACGGCAGGAGGCGGTCCTCTGACTAATATTCTGTAATACTGCCTTCTCCTCTCTGTGTTCTACAGACGAGACAAGGACAGGAGCTCAGATAACGTCTCAACGTTAAGTATAAGCATAGGAAGTGCTCTCAATTACTGAATGCTGCCTACTCAACGACGACTTCCAACCCGGAGGTGGAGTCCAGAATCGTATAGGTTCGCAACAGTACAGTGCCTAACTGTTCTAACTATAAACTCTCCTGAGAGCAAAGACAACAAGTCCGTCTGTATCAACAAAGCTGATATCAAGCGACCGTCACACACGGGCGATCACATCGGAAGATCTATTCCCTCCACCGCTGGCCTCCCAGCAAGGATCGGCTCCCCACCATCGTAATTCCGAAAACGAATCATATTCTCGAAACCACGGAATATTCTCGATCCCTACAGATTCTTCCGAACGCCGACCAACCATATTTCAGTCTCTTGTCGTCCAGCGCGGAAAGTTTGCGACGAAAAACCTGTACTCGTACAATGGTACGCTTCTGAGTAAATATCCTTGTAAATAACCCAGCCTGCATGGTTTCCGAGATGCCACTTCTTCTTTCCTCTCACCTGCGTCCAAGATTTTCGTAGTTTCCGAAGTATAATCCATTCTGTTCGGCTGCCACACTGGCCGATCGCGACTCTATCGTATTCCTGCGCTTAGGTGCTACGACGTCCGTCTTGCTATTTCCTGTGTTTAAGCAGGACCAACTCAGTTTGTGGGTTCAAATGGCTCTGAGCACTATGGGACTTAACAGCTGTGGTCATCAGTCCCCTAGAACTTAGAACTACTTAAACCTAACTAACCTAAGGACATCACACACATCCATGCCCGAGGCAGGATTCGAACCTGCGACCGTAGCAGTCGCGCGGTTCCGGACTGCGCGCCTAGAACCGCGAGACCACCGCGGCCGGCTCAGTTTGTGGGCCTTCCATCCAGGGCTTGAGTTCCACCTGCCTTTTCGTTTCCATTGGCATTCCAACCTCTACTAATGTAGGCAATCAATCATTACGCCGTTTTTATAATAAAGACACTCCGCCAACTTTCATGCAATAAGCGTTAACAATTATTTGCAATGTGTACGTGACAATGTCAGTCTCCTTTGTATATTCATATATACGATGTACAACCTATCACATGATACCTAATTGTGTTTCTAGATCACGGCAAAGTATGTGGATGACTTCCTTTAAGGTGTGAAGTTATAGCCGACTTACACGTCATTTGAGTTTACGAAGCCTCTCCGTAATACCTGTATGTTGACCGGACGTACCAGTAACAAATATAGCAGGGCGCCTCTAGATTGCTTCGATGTCTTCCCTTAATCCCACCCTGGTGGGGACCCAAAACACTATTTACTCAATAATCAGTTGCAATAGTGTTGCGTGAGCGCCTTCTTTGTAGATGAGCTACAGTTCCTCGAAATTCTCCCAATAAAATGAAATCGACCATTCGCCTTCCCTCCTACCAATCTGACGTGCTCCTTCCATTCCCATATCGCTTTGTAACGTAAGGCGTAGATATTTAAGGGATTTGACTGTGTCAAGGAGCACAATATTAATGCTGTTTTCGAGTTATACAAGATTGTGATTCCTACTCACCTGCATGAACTTATATTTTTCTGCATTTAAAGCAAGCTGCCATCCATCACATCAAATAGGAATTTTAAGTAATCTTGTAAATAGGCCGGCCGGTTAGCCGCTTTCCGGGCGGGAAGGCGTGCCGGTCCAGGGCACGAATCCGCCCGACGGATTAGCGTCGAGGTCTCCTGTGCCGGCCAGTCTGTAGATGATTTTTCAGGCGGTTTTCCATCTGCCTCGGAGAATGCGGGCTGGTTTCCTTTACTCCGCCTCAGTTACACTATGTCGGCGAATGCTCGCAAACACTTTCTAAACGACATTTTGTCTATGGAGTGCGTGATTGATTCTTTTGTAAATTTTTTTGTTTGTTTATTTATAGACACAATCACATGCTTATGACACAGTCATAATCAGTTTCGGCCATACAATGAGTTTGACGACGCATGAACCTGTGTTCAGTGTATGCCGTTTTGAGAATCTGAAGATGATCATTGTATTGCCGAAACTGGTCATGACTGTGTCATAAACATGTGATTGTGTCTATAAAGAAACAAAAAAAAAAATTACTTTTTAAACGTATGCGTACAACATACTTTACATCGCAAACATTGGGTTTACACTCGTCTAGTGTAGGACGTTCGCGGGGGAAGGGGCGGGGGGTCCACTCGGGTCCGAACCGCACAATAGCTCTGGGTACGTTGTGGGACGGCGGTGGGGTGAGTGGACTGCTCTAGCCTCTTGAGCCTTTTGTGGGGTTGTGTACCACTGCGGGCTACGGCGGGGACGAAGCCTCTCCGTCGTTTCTAGGTCCCCAGTTAAAAAAAAAAAAAAAAAATCTTGTACATTCCTAGTCACTCAACGACGACATCTTCCCATACACCATTACGCAATCCAGCGATGAGAAAGTACTCAGTTTAGGTAACGACGAATGTCGATGCTGTGATGAGGGGATGCCATGTCTTGTTGGAGGATGAAATTCTCGGAATCAGCTCTCAGTTGCGGAAATAACTACAACTGCAACTTATCGGGATAGGAGATACCCGTCGCAGTCGCCTCACAAAGGAAATACGGCCCATACAGCTTCGCCTGTGACAACGCACAGAAAACATTAACCTTCAGCGAATCTCGTTCATGCGTCACTATTTCGCGATGACTGTCAGTACCTCATACTCTCACATTGTGTTAATTTACCTTTACAGATAAATGGAAGGTTGCTAAGTCGCCGAATACCAGCTTGGAGGCGAAATGTTCATCTTAAAGTGCTTCCTGTACTGATGGAAAACTGCGGCGGCGGTAATCTTCCGGTTTTAAATGTTGCACAAACTGCAGACAGTGTGGTGGGAAAAGAAACCACCGTCGGAAAATCCTCAACAGTTTGATGACGTATTCTAAATTCGTGGCGAACGAAACTTTTCCTCACCCTCACCGTGGTCGCGTTTGGCACACCTGACCGACCGAACTGAACTGAACTGTCGATACTGATGCACAGTAATCTGTTTACATGGCAATTCTTTTCCATAGTTCCTTCCGACTGCACGCTGCACTGTTGTAATTGATAAATATCTCAAGTGGGTTGCCACAAAAAAATCTCTTTTGTTGCTTTGTTGCCATTTTGTAATGGCACTGCACATGTAAAGTAAACTTTTGGGATTTGGGGGGAAGGGGGGAGAGGGAGTGCGTTTGTAGTATTTTTGTAAATATACAGCTTTGAAACGAGCGAATCATTTACAGCATCCCTGAGTCTCTGATTTCTATAAGGTCTGATTGACAGAGCCCAATGACCACTTGTGTGAAAGCTACGAAGTATTAAAATTTTCACGCTGGTTAAACTGCGCCTGGCTGTGTCGCATCCTGTCATTCCAAACAGTAACCGTTCTTCTCAATTCGTTCAGTGTTAGTCAGTCGTCACATTAAGAAAAGTAGATATATCTGCGTAGTTATCGCAGTCAACGTGTATGCCATTTGCACAGGACTTTCACCTATAACCTATCTAATCAATCAACATTTTTTCAGGCATACTCAGATATACTACAAATTATACGTCGAGTAAAGCTTCTATCTCGACTCGATAGAGTCAATAATTTGTGGAAATTGGACCAAGTTATCGGCACACACACAATGAGATGACAGAGATCATGGTATACATTCTAATATTGGGTCAGACTGCCTTTTGCCCGGATAGTACAGCAACTAGAAGTGGCATGGACTCAGTAAGATGTTGGAAGTCCCCTGCAGAAAAATTGAGCCACGCTGCCTCTATAGCCGTAAATAAGTGTTGCCAGTGAAGGATTTTGCGAACGAACTGATCTTTCGATTATGTCCGGTAAATGTTCGATGAGATCCATATCGGGCGATATAGGTGCCCAAATCATTCACTCGAATTGTCCAGTACGATCTTCAAAGCAATCGCGAACAACTGTAGCCCGGCGACATGTTTGGGAACAGGAAGTCCATGAATAGCTCTAAATGGTCTTCAAGTAGCCGAACATAATAATTTCCAGTCAACGATCGATTCAGTTGGACCATAGGATCCAGTCCATTCCATGTGAACACAGCCCCCACCATTATGGACCACCACAACAAGCTCGAAGGATACCATTAGCTCTTACTAACTAACACCGGCTCATCCCAGCAGATCACAGTTTTCCAGTCGTCTAAGTCACGAACGCAGGAGAGGCGCTGCAGGCGATGTCGACCTGTTAGCAAAGTTACTCGCATCGGTTTTCTACCCATTAACGACAGATTTCGACGCACTGTCCATCGTTGTCTTTTGTGGTTACTCCACGCAGTATTGCTTGTCTGTTAACACTAGTAACTGTGCACAAGAAACGCTGCTCTTGGTCGTTAAGTGAAGGCCTTCTGCCCCTGCGTTGTCCGCAGTGGGAGATAATGCCTGAAATTTGTATTCGCGGCACACTCTTGACACCTTGGATCTCGGGATAATGAATTCCTTAACGATTTCCAGAACGGAATGTTCCGTGCTTCTAGCTCCAAACAACATTCCACCCACGTCTGTTAATTCCCATCTTGCGGCCGCAATCACGTCGGAATCCATTTCACGTGAATCAGTTGAGTACAAATAGGAGCTCCGACAACGCACTGCCCTTTTATACCTTGTGTACGCGATGCTATCGTCATCTGTACATATCTCTATCCCACGACTTCTGTCACTTCAGCCAAGACCGAATGAAATAATAGCCCCGTGCTGGCAGTTAGCACCAAGAGGTAACTGACCCCCGCGTAGTTGCTGGGGATGTCTTTTTTTTCTATTTTACCAAGGAAGGTCGCCAAACAACCGTATATTTTGAGAAGTTTTATTTAGACAACCGGGTTCGACATCTCAATAATGCCATCTTCAGGACGCTGTGCACCACATCTATGACTGTCAGATACATCGATGCTTGCATAAATGAAGCCATCAATATATGGACTGCGTGAATTCATTTAACACTGCTTAATTCGAAGACTTGATCACAATTCATGTCAGGTTGTGGTCAAATCTTCGAAGTAAATATTCCTAAAAGGAATTCACGAAATCCAAGTACTGATGGCTCCATTTGGGCAAGTATCGTTATATCTGATAGTTATAACATGGAGTGCATAAGGTTCTGAAGATGGCATAATTGAGATGCCGAAACTGGTTGTCTAAATAAACCATCGCAAAATGTACGGTTGTTTGGCGATCTCCCGTTTTAAATATTTGATCGGCCCCTGTCCCTTATCCCCAATGGATCAACAGAGATCTTATAACTGTGGTGACAGCTGCGATGTTCCTGTACAAGGCAATGTTTTCGTTCCTCGTCTGCCGCATCCGCTTTTATCTCGTAGTGGTTAGGTGCCTCGCCGTACTCCGATGAAAATCGCTATATTGATTGAGAGTGTTATTAGATATTTTGATTTCTATAGCTTCTTTTATTATGCTATCCTAGAAACTATTAGCCCGCATGATGTTAGAGGTGTCGTTGAATGCAATTTATGACCAGTTTTCAAAGCATGCTCAGCTACCGCCGATTTCTCTGGACAGCTCAGCCTCAGGAACCTACCATGTTTAATCTCGCGTTGCGCTCTCATGAGCACAGCCTGTCCAGCGTAATGTTACATTTGTTTTAACGTGCTGCACTGTAGATCCCACAGTACGAAGTTGTGATGAAGATAGTATTATTTTTATGTAGTCTGCTATGAAACGATCGTTAACAAACGAAAAACTACGAGTTCCTGAGGAAACTCTACGCTCGCTAATACGGATGTGATTAAGAGAGTATTGCTACAGTGATGGTACTGGTGTGAAAGGTTTGGAAATAACTGTCTTATTTTATCATATCGTGTAGACTATTTTTGTGAATCAGGGTGGAAAATATACTGCTGTAGTCCAACGCTGTGTGTTACTGTGGCTCTTAAATATGCAAGACGAACTGGGTCACTTTGGCTTGTCTTCAAATTTCTCACGTGACGTAGCTGCAGGCTGCTTCAAAGGTTCGAACCCGTGCCCCATGCTCTCTTTGGACAGAGGGAAGGGCTAGAGTACACTCTGTGCAGCCATTTAAAAGGCTGGAGCATGGACACGATAAACAATCCAAATTATTTAGACGTTGCCGTTACCAAATGTGGTAGACTACTAAAACGCGCGGTCCTTTAATATTCTTTTCTTTTATTGAGACCAGTTTGAACAGAAAATGGTTTAATGGTTTAATATTCTTCTCACCATCATAGTGAACCTAAGATTTTCATGTCAACATGCTAACATGATGTCAACGTGTCGGTATTTGTAATCGAACATCCAGCAGCTTGAGCTTAAAACGGAATCTGAAACAGAAGTAGTTTATCACCTCAAGATTCTAGGAGTATGAATCAATGTTCACTTAATCGAGGCGAAGGTGCACAAATTTGCATACATACATTTAAAGGATATCACATAACACTCTAATGAAAATCATACGTAGCACAAGAAGTCCCTTTTTATTATATTCTATTCCTCTGGGTACAATCATATCAGTTTTGCATATATATAAAGTAACACAATCTCTGATTCGGATAAGTTCTTATTTGCTTATTTATTGTCATGGAGGTATGATTCCACCGTCTGTAGTTCATCTGTTTGTGTAGTGACCAAACGAATCTACTTACGTCCGGCCATAGCCGTGTGTTACTTGATTGCTCATCAAACTAGAACACATGAAATATTAGTTCACTTTATTACATAAATGAATAGAAGATCTACTTAACTCTTACATTGATCTTTGCCACAGGATTACTTGATACTTGAAAACTGTCATTGACTATGAAAGCATAACATGACGCGCACATCAGCAAACGGTTCAATTGCAGTACAAATTACAACATTACATTTAATCAGAAACATTAAGCGTCCCTGTACTGCATGACGATGTTGACTGCTGTACCTGAGGTCTCGAACTAGGCTGAGGTCTTGCATACTCGAAACTATCTTGACGTCAACACGAGGGCACTGCTATACTGAGAGGGAGGGCGTGTCTTCTGAAAGTATCCCACTGGCTCTTGCGGACTGCAGCGAACCCTCACCAATGTCAGTGGCATCGTTCCCAGTTGCCAGCTTTGGTGTGGCACCGCAGTCTCTGGATGGTACAGCTGTTTATATTGTGAATAAATATAATGTGGGGGACTACATCCTCTTGGTGTTCCCTGGAAACGACACAAAGTCGGCTAAACGTCTCTTGCAAATTGTAAAAGATTCATTAATGAAGTCTGAAATGTTATAGTTTTCTAACAATCACAATCAGCATTTTTGTGTAGAGAATTTTATAAATAATGTCTATTTGAGTGGATGATGAATACATCTTGTTTCAGTACATAAATTGCATTCCTTAACGCTAACTGCTAGCAGGACTCACGTCAGAACTCAGTACACTTCCCTGCGAGGTATGGGAAAATTGAGGTTTATTCCGAAATAATTAAAGAAAAAATTTTCTATCGAAAACCAAATTCCTTAGTTGCCTCCTCTTAATATATGGTGAAAGGTTGCCACTCCCATTATATCAAATTTTGGGTGGGAGGTTTAAATATGGAAAACATTTTCGGTTTCAATAGTTTCTGTAAAATACATCATTAGGTATGAGGTTGAGCGAAAATTATGCCCTATGTAAGATTAATCAGAACAAAAATTCCAATGAAAAAGGCCTTACGCATAACTGTGCTGCAACTAATGGTTGACATAATACCGTGGGGGCTAAATCAGCTCAGATTTCTAATTTGAATAAGGCCACTCTTCCTTGCTCAAAAAAATTCTGAAATAATGTAACCTGGTAGCACTGGAGGAGTGTGAATGTCCCTCGGCAGCTGCTCGGGCTGCCCCAAGCCGAGCGCTCAGTCACACCAAGCGGCAGCAGGTAGTGGCCGAGCAGGTAGTGGCGCAGCATTAGCGTCATACCTTGTGCTGGTCCCTCAGCATCCCGGATTTCTCACAAGTGTCGCCACATTCCAGTTTCTCACAAATATCGTTTCTCACAAGTGTCTACAACTCGTTTATACATAGGTTGTTACGTTATGTACTTTTGTGGAGAGCGAAAGAACGTTTTGCTTGGTGCGCCAGTGAGGTTACATTCTAAAATGTTGTTAGTCCCGACCAAAAGGATTACTTTATACACCGAAGCGCCAAATAAACTGGTATGGACATGCGTATTAAAATACAGAGGTATGTAAACAGGCAGAATACGGAGCTGCGGTCGGCAACACCTTTATAGGACAGCAAGTGTCCGGTCCAGTAGTTATATCTGTTATTGCTGCTACAGTGGCAGGTTATCAAGACTGAAGTGAGTTTGAGCATGGTGTTATAGTCAGCGCACGAGTGACGGGACACAGCATCTCCGAGATAGCGATAAAATGGGGATCTTCCCGTACGACCATTTCAGGAGTATACCGTGAATATCAGGAATCAGGTAAAACATCAAATCTCCGACATCGCTGCGGCCGGAAGGAGATCCTGCAAGAACAGAACCAACGGCGACTAAATAGAATCGTTCAACGTGACAGAAATGCAACCCTTCCGCAAACTGCTGCAGATTTCAATGCTGTGCTATCAATAAGTGCCAGCGTGCGAACCATTCAACGAAACATAATCGCTATGGGCTTTCGGGGCCGAAGGCCCACTCTTGTATCCTTGATGACAGCACGACACAAAACTTTACGTCTCGCCTGGGCCTGTCAACACCGACATTGTCCTATTGATGATTGGAAACATGTTGCCTGGTCGGACGAGTCTCGTTTCAAATTGTACCGAGCGGATGGACGTGTACGGGTATCTCATGAATCCATGGACCCTGTATGTAAGCAGGGGACTGTTCGAGCTGGTGGAGGCTCTGTAATGGCGTGGGGCATGTGCTGTTGGAGTGATATGGAAACCCTGATACGTCTAGATATGACCTGACAGGGAACGCGTACATAAGCATCGTTTCTGATCACCTGCATCCATTCATGTCGATTATGTATTCCGACGGACTTGGACAATGTCAGGAGGACAATGCGACCCACCAAACGTTCAGAGTTGCTAAAGAGTGGCTCCAGGAACAAGTCTGAGTTTAAACACTTTCCACCTCCTAGTACTCTTTCGGATTTATGGATAGCCCCGGAGAATTCATAGTGTCATTTCTCTCCAGCACTACTTCAGACATTAGTAGAGTCCACGCCATGTTGTGTTGCGGCACTCCTGGGTGTTCGTGGGGGCCCTACACGATATTAGGCAGGTGTACCAGTTTATTTGCTTCTTCAGATTATTAGTGGGTATTATTTAAATAATCTGAGACTCACTTTTACATATATTAGGTAACAAAATTAGTTTTACTGATTTTCAGGACGTGTAATGGCTAACAAGACCGTCAAGTTTAGCATAGGAACTCATGTCTGCAAATTTTTCCCGTTTCACGCAAAATACCAGAACACTCTTTGCTCTTTGACTGCTACTGCTCGTCGTCTGGCTGCTCTTGCACGTAGTACGCGATGTGACGATCATCGAAGTCAACGCACATATCCCGGTACACACAATCGCCAATCTCTGGTCCTTAAGCAGCTGCCGATCCATAAGCCGCACCATTAGGTCTTTCTCTGATGTCACAGGTCTCTCGTCAGTCAAGGATTCCATGTGACACACACCAACACAACTGAATGATTTGTAGAAAAACCTATTGTGACCATGGGTCATCAGATGATCAGTAAATAACGTTCGTAATATCCTAGTCAGTGACGCCGAAAATGCGGTAAATCTGAACGTGTGTTGTGATGTTTTGGGTGTAGCGGGTAAACTGTGCGTTTCCGGACATAAGCTCCTGTGCTAAACTTATCGTCTTAGTCCAGACTACGCGTCCTGAAAGACTGTAAAGGGAATTATGCTACATTCTGTGTGTGGTGCGCAGTGCACAAGAACGAACTCAACATCACATCACTCCTCCTCATACAGACGTTTACAGAGGAGTGGCCAGGCTTGTAGCTGGTCCATTATTTCTCAGACTAGGAGAAGGTAAGTGGTTCAAAGTGTTCAAATGTGTGTGAAATCTTATGGCACTTAACTGCTAAGGTCATCAGTCCCTAATCTTACACACTACTTAACCTAAATTATCCTAAGGACAAACACACACCCATGCCCGAGGGAGGACTCGAACCTCCGCCGGGACCAGCCGCACAGTCCATGACTGCAGCGCCTAAGACCGCTCGGGTAATCCCACGCGGCAGGTGTCTTCGGAGTTGTATTAATTGCCATCGTTCCCTACCAGGTCATTCATCTGTTGACCTACGGTCCCAGGCGTCGGACTTCCTCTCCTAGTACAGTTGTTTCGTTCTCTAGTAATGAATTAATTAAATAGATACGGACATCAAGGAAGCTACAGATCAATGAAAGTCAATAGTTTCTCGTATAATATCACATATTCAGAAATTAACACACAAATACGAGGTAGTCCTATCACACTTCTTCCTTAATGTGTCACTCACAAATAACAGGTCTTGGCAAGCAGTTGACTTGCTGTAGGAAAAATCAGATTTTACCAAATGCTCCATAAATATTTACACCAACAGAACGAAGTCCAGTTTCTAGAGAGAGAGAGAGAGAGAGAGAGAGAGAGAGAGAGAGAGAGAGAGAGAGAGAGAGAGCAGAAAATAGCTCAACGTGAGGTACAATAACGAAAGACGCCAGCCATGGGTAATGAATGGGTTTGAATTTTGCACCTACACCTAGAACACCACCTTTGATAAGTTTTGTGAGTGGTGTTGAAGAAGCCGTACGACGCCTTCCTATGGAAACTGCAGAGGGTGTAAGGAGGGAAACTTGCCGTGCTCTTCTGAAGTCTCCTCCTCAACACAGTAACATTACCTCCGCAGAAAGGGCTGCACTGCGAAATCTCCGAGAAGATCCGGACGTTTTGGTACTGAAGGCTGACAGAGGCAATTTAACTGTACTGCTACCTCGCAGTTTGTATGTGGATAAGATGTATGGTCTCCTAAATGATTCTGCTTACAGGAAGATTGACAACGATCCTACACGACGTATGCAACGGAAGATATCTACACCCCTGAATTCTTCCTCGTTGCCTCAACAGACGATCAAGCGCTTAAGACCTCATGGCAGCGTACCTCCAAGACTGTATGGCCTTCCGAAGGTACATAAAGACGGACTATCCTTACGGCCAATAGTGAGTGTTGGGGCCCCCACTTACGATTTAGCCAAACATCTTGCATCCTTGCTGAGGCCATTTGTGGGCAAATGTCCACACCACATACGTAACTCGGCCGATCTTATCAACAGACTGGGGGCTCTCCGCCTAAGTACTTCTGATCTTTTAGTTAGTTTTGACGTGGTGTCTCTTTTTACAAAGTTACCTCTTGCAGACTACTTGGCGCTGATTGGCACTAAGTTTCAGGTGGGAATCACTGCTTTGTTTCGCCACGCTCTCTACTCAACATATTTTATGTCCAACCATGAATATTTTGAACAGATTTACGGCGTCGCCATGGGTAGCCGCTTGTCTCCCTGGGTGCCCAACCTTTTTATGGAGGATTTTGAGGAGAGAGCACTTAAATCAGCAGCCCTCAAACCAACTGTTTTTGGGAGGTACGTGGATGACACTTTCGTAGTGTGGCCTCATGGAGAAGAAAAGTTAATGGAGTTTTTATATCACCTCAACTCCATTCATGAGAACATTCGGTTTACCATCGAATTAGAGAAAAATGGTTGCCTCCCTTTCTTGGATGTGCTAGTTAGACGGAAGAGTGATGGCTCTCTGGGGCATTCGGTTTATCGTAAGCCCACACATACTGATTTGTATTTAAATTCGTCCAGCTGCCATCACCCATCGCAAACAATGAGTGTACGTAAAGCACTTGTACACCGAGCTCATGTAGTGTCAAATGCAGATAGTTTGCCTGAAGAACTTGCCAATCTGAAGAGGGTGTTCAAAGAGAATGGATATTCTATCAGGCAAATTAGCAAGGCACTTGCAATTAAGCCAAAGAAACAGGGAGTGGAGAAAGAAGAGAGCACGTCTACCAAATCTTTAGCTTTTCTTCCCTTCGTTGGCAACATTTCCTTCAAAATTTCAAGAATCCTCCACGGTTTCGAAGTGAAAGTAATTTTCCGTCCACCATCGAAGATTTCCGACCTGCTGGGATCAGTGAAAGGCGATCTGGTATTGCGAAAGGCGGGAATTTATAAAATACCTTGTCAGTGTGGCATGTCATATACAGGACAAACATTGCGAACAGTAGAAGAACGTTGCATTGAACATCAGCGCTGTACTCGCCTTTTGCAACCTAGCAAGTCTGCAATTGCTGAGCACTGCATTTTCACTGGACACTCAATGGAGTATGACAAGACAACAATTTTGGCCACAGCAACATCTTTTTGGGACTCCGTCATAAAAGAATCAGTGGAAATTCGCATGACAGACAATCTTATCAACCATGACAATGGCTACCTGCTAGATAATGCGTGGAACCCCGTCATCGCTAAGATCTGCTCCAGACGAAGACGTCAGAGTACTCCGATGGCCGCGGCAATTGACAACGCCAAAGACAGCTGAGTTCTGCAGTTCCACCAGCGAGGGCGCTGCTGGCGGGAGGTGTGGTTCGTCTCTCAATATGATTTTGACGCATATGCGGAATACTCGCTGCACGCTATATATTACGGAACGCAGGGCGTCTTCGTCAGTCTTCGATGGCTCACCTGATGATGGCTGGCAGTTGTGTGTCGAAATATCGTGGATGGAAGCTAACGACGACCAGCTGCCAGCCCGAAATCTTTTTGATTAATGAATGTTGTTGCAGAAAACAGGCATCAGACGATAAAGCTTGCCACATTAAGACATGTGGATTTGCTGCACCGGTACCTCGCGGCAGAGTTGACACTACAGTACAGTGGCAACGGCAGGGAATGCAGCGCTCTCATTAACGCATATCGATGATGAACAGATCGCGGGTGGCTAAGCACAAGGCAGCATCGAAAGAAATGGAATGCAGCACTTGCAACAAATTGACGGTAACTGTCGCACGACGACTCTTGCCGTGTAGAATCGTTCAGAAAATGCCCGCGAATGGGTTGGAGAGAGGCTCTCCGTAGTACTTGTAACCTCAGACGTTGCACAGTCGTGTGCTTATGCGGTTAACAAATAGTGCCCCGTAGCCAACGTAGAAAAGGTTACAGGAGAATATGGGCTTGGGACAAGGAATGAAAGAGGAGAAAGACTAATTGAGTTCTGTAACAAGTTTCAGCTAGTAATAGCGAATACCCTGTTCAAGAATCACAAGAGGAGGAGGTATACTTGGAAAAGGCCGGGAGATACGGGAAGTTTTCAATTGGATTACATCATGGTCAGACAGAGATTCCGAAATCAGATACTGGATTGTAACGCGTACCCAGGAGCAGATATAGACTCAGATCACAATATAGTAGTGATGAAGAGTAGGCTAAAGTTCAAGACATTAGTCAGGAAGAATCAATACGCAAAGAAGTGAGATACAGAAGTACTAAGGAATGACGAGATACGTTTGAAGTTCTCTAACGCTATAGATACAGTAATAAGGAATAGCGCAGTAGGCAGTACAGTTGAAGAGGAATGGACATCTCTAAAAAGGGCCATCACAGAAGTTGGGAAGGAAAACATAGGTACACAGAAGGTAGCTGTGAAGAAACCATGGGTAACAGAAGAAATACTTCAGTTGATTGATGAAAGGAGGAAGTACAAACATATTCCGGGAAAATCAGGAATACAGAAATACAAGTCGCTGAGGAATGAAATAAATAGGAAGTGCAGGGAAGCTAAGACGAAATGGCTGCGGGAAAAATGTGAAGACATCGAAAAAGATATGATTGTCGGAAGGACAGACTCAGCGTACAGGAAAGTCAAAACAACCTTCGGTGACATTAAAAGCAACGGTGGTAACATTAAGAGTGCAACGGGAATTCCACTGTTAAATGCAGAGGAGAGAGCAGATAGGTGGAAAGAATACATTGAAAGGCTCTATGAGGCTGAAGATTTGTCTGATGTGATAGAAGAGGAAACAGGAGTCGATTTAGAAGAGATAGGGATCCAGTATTAGAATCGGAATTTAAAAGAGCTTTGGAGGACTTACGGTCAAATAAGGCAGAAGGGATAGATAACATTCCATCAGAATTTCTAAAATCATTGGGGGAAGTGGCAACAAAACGACTATTCACGTTGGTGTGTAGAATATATGAGTCTGGCGATATACCATCTGACTTTCGGAAAAGCATCATCCACACAATTCCGAAGACGGCAAGAGCTGACAAGTGCGAGAATTATCGCACAATCAGCTTAACAGCTCATGCATCGAAGCTGCTTACAAGAATAATATACAGAAGAATGGAAAAGAAAATTGAGAATGGGCTAGGTGACGACCAGTTTGGCTTTAGGAAAAGTAAAGGGACGAGAGAGGCAATTCTGACGTTATGGCTAATAATGGAAGCAAGGCTAAAGAAAAATCAAGACACTTTCATAGGATTTGTCGACCTGGAAAAAGCGTTCGACAATATAAAATGGTGCAAGCTGTTCGAGATTCTGAAAAAAGTTGTGGTAAGCTATAGGGAGAGACGGGTCATATACAATATGTACAACAACCAAGAGGGAATAATAAGAGTGACAATCAAGAACGCTCGTATTAAGAAGGGTGTAAGACAAGGCTGTAGCCTTTCGCCCCTACTCTTCAATCTGTACATCGAGGAAGCAATGATGGAAATAAAAGAAAGGTTCAGGAGTGGAATTAAAATTCAAGGTGAAAGGATATCAATGATACGATTCGCTGATGACATTGCTATCCTGAGTGAAAGTGAAGAAGAATTAAATGATCTGCTGAACGGAATGAACAGTCTAATGAGTACACAGTATGGTTTGACAGTAAATCGGAGAAAGACGAAGGTAATGAGAAGTAGTAGAAATGAGGACAGCGAGAAACTTAACATCAGGATTGATGGTCACGAAGTCAGTGAAGTTAAGGAATTCTCCTACCTAGGCAGTAAAATAACCAATGACGGACGGAGCAAGGAGGACATCAAAAGTAGACTCGCTATGGCAAAAAAGGCATTTTTGGCCAAGAGAAGTCTACTAATATCAAATACCGGCCTTAATTTGAGGAAGAAATTTCTGAGGATGTACGTCTGGAGTACAGCATTGTATGGTAGTGAAACATGGACTGTGGGAAAATCGGAACAGAAGAGAATCGAAGCATTTGAGATGCGGTGCTATAGACGAATGTTGAAAATTAGGTGGACTGATAAGGTAAGGAATGAGGAGGTTCTACACAGAATCGGAGAGGAAAGGAATATGTGGAAAACACTGATAAGAAGAAGGGACAGGATGATAAGACATCTGCTAAGACATGAGGGAATGACTTCCATGGTACTAGAGGGAGCTGTAGAGGGCAAAAAATGTAGAGGAAGACAGAGATTGGAATACGTCAAGCAAATAATTGAGGACGTAAGTTGCAAGTGCTACTCTGAGATGAAGAGGTTAGCACAGGAAAGGAATTCGTGGCGGGCCGCATCAAACCAGTCAGTAGACTGATGACCAAAAAAAAAAAAAAAAAGCTAACGTAACAAGGGTTGAGGTGGAATCGCTTCCGCAGCCACGGCCTAGAGAGGCGGCACCGTCCTTTGGCGCCCAAGCTGGGACACACGCTTCCTTGCGAATTCTCTGAACGAGAAATGTAACTAGTGTGCCTTCGCCACCGCACGGCTTCAACAATGGCCAGTGGGCTTTGCTGGAATCCGCCATCTTAATCGTTTTCTATATTAATGAAATTTGGAATGTCAATTTACCCCGCTCCCTCCCCTCTCTCCAATCGATATAGTTCTCTACGTAGACATCCTTGCTGTCTACTGGCTGTGAAAATTAATTTAATAGTATAAAAGGCTAATTAAGTTTGACGACCTGTTAATTACTCAATTTAACGGTCTGAGTTCAGTATCAACTTACTCGGAATTTTATCAGGAGTCTGAATTTGTGATTGAAATTGAAGAATTAATTTTATTTTCTCTTTCTTTTCGGTAGGCGCTATTCTGGACAGTCACTGTGGCTTTCCCATGCCTAAGACGCTGCAACTGCTAAGAAAATACCTTAATCGTTCTCGACGTGCTTTTACCTCCCCTGAATTGCGTCTGAGGGGCACCATTCTTCCTTTTAGAGACAGTGTGAGGTTCCTGGGCCTCACTTTTGATTCCAAGTTGTCGTGGTTGCCGCACCTTAAAGACCTCAAGGTGCGGGCCCTGAAGGCGCTGAATATTTTGAAGTGTTTGAGCCATCGGTCCTGGGGAGCAGATCGGGCGCGTCTGCTGCAGTTTTATAGGGCTTTCGTCCGGTCACGTCTGGACTATGGATGCACTGTGTATGGGTCAGCGAGGCCTTCGTATCTGAAGATTCTTGACGCAGTACACCATGAGGGTATCAGGCTGGCCACTGGTGCCTTCCGTACCAGTCCCATCCCCAGCCTGTGTGCTGAGGCAGGGGAACCGCCGCTCGCCATCCGGCGGAAACTCCTCATGGTGCGACGAGTGTGTCAATTCCTTGCCTGTCCTCCCTCCCCTGCATACCCTACTGTTGCCCGACCCCCTATGGAACGTCTCTTTTCCAGTCGTCCAAGGGCAACGAGACCATTTGGGATTCGTGCCAAGCATTTGCTTGAGTCCCTTGGTGTGGAGCGTGTGGCACCCCAACTCCAGGGTTTTACCCGCCTGCCTCCCTGGTTGCTCCAGAGGCCCAGCGTCCTTTTAGACTTGTCAGAGTACCAGAGGAGCTGCACTCCGGCGTTTGTTTTTACCTCCTTATTTTACGATATTTTAAACCAGCATCCTGACCATGTACCAGTATTTACGGATGGCTCTAAACAGGGGGACTCTGTAGGTTGTGCTGTGGTCTTCCCTGATCGAGTCATCAAATTACGGCTTCCTGCAGCGTTTACCATCTTTGATGCCGAATTGTTTGCGATCTTGCGGGCATTAGAGCAGATGAGATGTGTTCCCAGTCTTAAGTTTCTCATCTGTTCTGACTCCCTGCGTGCCCTTCAGACCATGCAACACTTGTACCCAGCGGATACGGTCGTCCAGAACATCCATGATGCCCTACTCCACCTGCAACGGCAGGGGAAGGAGGTTTCTTTCTGCTGGGTGCCGGGGCACGTGGGTATTAGGCGAAACGAACTGGCGGATGTGGCTGCCAAAGATGCATGTTCCCTCCCTCACGTTGTTGAATGTGCCGTCCCCCTCCATGCTGTTACCTCCCTTTTGCGTTCTCGTGTTATGCGTCAATGGGAAGAGGAGTGGCTGGCAGTTAGTGAAAATAAGCTGCGTCTGGTCAAGGCCACCACGCGGCCATGGCGTACATCCTACCAGTCATGCAGGCGGGATGAGGTTCTCCTCACCCGCCTCCGCATCGGGCACAGTCCCTTAACGCACGGTTTTTTACTCCGGCGGGAGGACCCCCCAATCTGTAGTGCTTGTGGCGTCCAGATAACTGTCCGCCACATTTTACTTGACTGTCCTTTATTCTCTGACCAGAGGGCGGTGGTTTCCTTGCCACCGGTTTTGCCCTCTATTTTGCAAGACGACGCAACGACTGTGGTTAAGGTCTTACGGTTTTGTGTCCTGTCCAATTTGTTGCCTCAGATTTTAGGGAGAGGATTTTAATGTGCTGCTGGGTGACTGGTTCACCCAGGCTTTAGGTAAGAGGTCCGCCAGTCACGATTACCTACTTGTTTCACTTCGATTTCTGTTCTCTTTTCCTTGTGTTTCCTTTCCTTTTTTAGTGCGTTTCTTCTCCTCTTGTCTTGCCTCTGTATGTGAGGATTTGTAACTGCGTCAGGCCAGTACCTTTTAACCGTTCTCCTTGTTCGCTGTCCGTCTTCGTCCCTTCTCCGATGTGTTCCCGTTTCTATGCGTTTGGGCGCTGATGACCACGCTGTTTAGCGCCCGAAAACCTCAAACCACACACACACACACTTCTGTACATGCATATTTTCTTCATTTATTTAATGAAAAAGATTTTTAGTAGGGTCAAGCACTCACTATCTTTCCTGTTTCTGGACAAGTTTGCCCCAAGTCTTTATTACTAGCCGGCCGAAGTGGCCGTGCGGTTAAAGGCGCTGCAGTCTGGAACCGCTACGGTCGCAGGTTCGAATCCTGCCTCGGGCATGGATTTTTGTGATGTCCTTAGGTTAGTTAGGTTTAACTAGTTCTAAGTTCTAGGGGACTAATGACCGCAGCAGTTGAGTCCCATAGTGCTCAGAGCCATTTTTTTTATTACTAATGAAACAAGTACGTATTCAACATTGGAGAAATTTTCAAAGAGACCTACAATTTTAATTTACATCCCGTCATTCAGCAATTTCTTTCCATGGTTTTCTTTTTTTCTTCTTTCAAGTGCTTCATGTGATTCCATTTGACGTCCCTTATTCATTTTAAGTAACATTTGACCATTGTTTTCTGTGTCATGGAATGGGTGCCTAGTGCCCGTATGGAGTACTGAGAGTAGGTTTATTCAGCTGTAGGGAACTTCTACAAGCATATTGGTGAGCGTGGCTGGATGCCAACCGAAGTGTCCCTGGTTCGATTCCCAGCCAGGGCAGGGATTTGTCTCCGCTCAGTGACTCTTTATTGCGTTGTTTTAATCAGTCCATTATTACCGACGTGAAAGCCACCTCAATTGCGTCAAGTAAATAGACTTTCTCCCGGCGGGGAGATATAAATGTTCAGGAATACACAAACAGAAACGAAATTCATATCTAGAGTGTTAAAAAAGATATGAGAAACGTTTTGGGAATGGACAAAGGACTGAATCAGAAGCAACATGGTTCAGATACATATATCGTCAGTTTTTTTATTTTCTTAGTAATGGACAGTTTTTTGTTCTTACTGTTGGATTTTTTTCTTTTTCTTTCAAATTTCCAGCTTGGTTCTACAGGTATCTTTTGTTTCCAAATGTTGTCTTCCGACGGCTAAATGAAATGATCATATTGTCTATCTTTAATTCTAACACAAGCTCCTAAACGCCGCGTCATGGATTGAATTACTCGCTCCCATATTTCAGACGTCTGCTGTACCTGTTGGAATCATTCTTGAACATGTTGGCGAAGAATGTCAACGTTCTTAATAGGTCTTGAATACACCATGCTCTATAAATATCTCCAAAAATAAAAATCCAGTGGACTGCCATCAGGACATCAAGCAGGCCATGATGTTGCTGTCGTTGACCTATCCATCTATTTGGAAAACTCTGATTGAAAATTGTTCTTGGCTGCAGAGCAAAATGAGGTGATGTGCCATCGTGCATAAACCACAGGTTTTGGTGTAAGTGTAATGTGACGTCTTCCAGCAGAACATTCAAATGTTCCATCAAAATGTGACTATCTGATGCTCGAGTCAGGGTTCCACGAAAAATAAAATATCCCCTCAATCTGTCTCCAGTAATGCCTGCCCATACATTAGGATGAATTGTGTTTATGTCTTGTTTTCAAAAGTGCTAAGGGATTCTTATCCAACCATACATGGGTCTTGTGGAAATTCTATGCCACCTTTCTGTTAAACTTTGTCTCATCAGTGAATAGGATGGTTTGCAGAGTATTTGCCCTGAGTGTACATCCACAGTAACCATGTACGAAGGTTTTCTGGATTGAAAATCTGTTTCATAAGTGCCTTGCACTCTCTGAGAATGGTATGCATAAAGGAGTTGCTCTCTCCACACTGTCAAATGACTCATTCTCAGTTTCTGCTATTTCTCTGGTACTGCTGACATTACTGTTGTGAAAATGATGAAGTACTGGATCTTCTAAATCAGATGTTCCAATACTGTTTGGTCCTCCACAATAAAAAGACCTTTTCTCAAAAGAGACTGGTCTTTTGGAAGGTCCTGTTGTTCGGAAATGTTTATTAGGAAATCCTCCACCATACAAACGTCTGGCTTCTGGTCATAGCAATCTGCAAGTCTATGCGTCAGATTCATGTCCGTCATGTGGTAATTAGAATACACACTCGTGAGTGGAAGTCAGACACAACACGTTGCTCTCCAGCTGAGGTCACTAGCGCGCGCTTGTTCGGTGGCGCTCTCTCAGAAACGCAGCGTGATATGACTAAATATTGACGGGAAAAAAAAAGATGTCGACGAGTTATAGCAAGGAAATAAACCAACTCCCAAATGAATCTGACGGCTTTTGAATACAGCGCAATGGCACAGAACTCAATGTATTTACTGAATTAAGGCCACATATTCTGCCGAGCTCCGGTATCACCATGTCCAAAACGACAGTGATAACCACTGCTGCTGACTATCTGACTACGGCTCCCTCACCATCAGTAGACGCTCGCTACAGCTCTCAAACCTACCTACTTACTTGGACTAATATTGTCCGAAACACTCCTCTCTGTGAACTGCTCCGGTATCGTACCGTGTACGACTGAGTTCAGCGGCTTGCCAACTGGCCAGATAAAGACACAGTCTCGCTACAAGTACGCTAGAATAAAGAGTCCAAATGCTCTTAGAGCTTCCTAGTTTCCCGACTCTGATTACAGAGTGACGAATATACAGCTCACAGAGACGCGCTGGTACATCTATTCGATAATAAATCGGAGTCTTGGCGCCTCTATATTGTGTACAAGATGGCCACTCACGGAAAAGGCTCAGACCCGACTGTACTTTGTAAAAAAAAAAAAAAAAACTCTACAACTCCGCTGGTGCAAAAGAACAGCAGAACGACCACACTTCCCTGTCCAATCACAGGGCTCGTCTCTAAAAGAGTGCCCCTTCCTACTTCGAGTCATACAGCCATCCGAATTTCCAGCAAAACTCCCATTCGTGCCTAATTTTTCAGAAGAGCTAATGGATGGCTTTTTTTTTAAATAAAAAAATGTGGACGTTAGATTGTGGCTGGGGTGGAGCCGTTTCGCCGCAACAGGCCTTGCTAAGCACTCCACCTTCCATAAACTCTCACGGCCCGAGTCCATATAAACGTATACTCGTACTTCCAAGAGATGGTTTTCAGCCGGAAGGACTGTGTAACCTGCTCTGCCTTTGAGTCCGGAACGCGGCCGCCCCCAACGACATCACACTGAGGAAGCCCTTGGAAAAACGCTGTTCCGTCCACGCCACCCACTGCGGAGTGGGCCGCTACTTCACAATGCCTGTCTTCGTTTCCTGTGGTTTCTCACCAAAAACATCTTGCCGTATTCTGACTGCAAGTTATCCTTTGCATTTATTACTGTCGATTAATAACGTCATCCTCATTGCTAACATATGTCAATGTTCTAAATAACTTGTACGCGATCTCTTACCGCAATTAAAATACAAATGCTGTTCTAATTACTTCATGTAAGACGTCCATAAAACCCGACGTTCGACAGAGCTACCGAACAAAATGCGGAAATATCGTATGTGGAACAATCAATAGAACTTTAAGTAATAAAGGAATTAAGCGAGAAGCACTGTATGCAGCAGAAACACTAAACACGAATTTCAAAGGTCAAATGGAGGAACTTGAGCTAAAGGAAAGAAAAATTTTAAGAAAAATCATTAGACCAAAATTCCAAGACAATAAGATTATATACAACAAAAATGAAACTCTCTACAAGTAAATTGAAAAACCTTCAGATACTATGCGAAGAAGGAGGATAACTTCTTATGGTCATCTTTTCAGAATGAATTCCAACAGAGTAACCAAAAAAAATTTGACTTTTTCCGTAACCGCAAAACGAAACCCAACTGGTTTAAAGAAACTGAGAAAGACATAGTATAATTAAAGATTTCAGAAAATTCGCTTATCGATCGAACAGCTAAATTAATTACTAAAGATGAAAACATAAGGTTCCAAGACAAATCTACACGAAAGTCCAAACCCTTCATCTCGGAAGAAGATCAGAAAGAATGAAGAAATACTGGGCCCTAAGAAAAGAACAACGCACAAAGAAATGATTGATCCAGCGTACCCCAAAGAGGGTGAAACGAAAGAAGAAGAAAATGAGAAAAGATACAAAAATCAATTTTGTAATGTAATGGCTGCCGCCACATTGCTATTTGCAAGTGAAACTTGGACAATTACATAGAAGAAAGAAAGTTGAACCCAAACGGTAGAAATGAAATTTCTGAGAGGAGTTAAGGGATGTACAAAATTAGATAGACTAAGCTTGGAATATGTGCTATAAATGGGAAGATCAAGTGTAATTAACAAAGGTGGCTAGAAAGAATGCCAGATTCAAGACTATAAAACCAAGCCTGCAATTTCTGACTTATAGGTAGAAGATCCGTAAGAAGTCTAAGAAAAACATGGCTGGATACTTAGAACACGGCACAGGCCTATGGGCAAGACCACGTTGAAAGAAGAAGAAGAAGAAGAAGAAGAAGAAGAACTCGGTCACAGACCAATTAACAAATTTAAGATTTTTATTTGTTTTAGGCGCCATGTACATGTGATCTAGCTATCTCATTGGACACGGTATATCTTATCAAAAACTGTGTCACTGATACTGCAGTGCAGAGGCATAATCTGGGTATGCCGATTGATAGTAGTTTGTCCGACAGACGTAAGTAAGTTTAAAAACGATATTGAAGCATTGAAATTGACCATACATGAGCTTGTAATTTTAAAATGTAGCAAGTTTTGCATGTTTTACGTATGGGCCACAGCGGCCGATTGATGCTAGAGGCACAGTGGGCATACTGCATGGTGTGCCCCGCTAGTATTGCAGTTATTGCTCTGTAGTCTTATCCTCTTTCCTCTCTCATGTATCAAGAAACATGGCTCGGAATAGAGAAAGGAAAACTGATATCGGTATGATACTCAAACACTGGATGAAAGAAGCTTTACAAGCTATATTAAAAGATGCTTATGCTGTGCTTGCAACATCTGAAGAATGCAAAATTCCTAGACAGAAGCTTGCACTGTTCTTTAACGTAATTTATTTATCTATGACCAAATTTGAAACCACAGTATGAAACTTTTCATAACTGGGATTCACAGTCTTTTTTTTTTTTTTTTTTTTTTTTTTTTTAATGATATCATCTTTACGCCAGTGACTGCTAACTTTTTATTTCCACTATTGCAATTTCGACCTTAAGCCATAATCAAGTGTTGATGTTTTGGCTTTAAGCCTTGTCAACATTATACACGCTGACACATTTATATGTCGTTGATATTCCCTGTTATATACGAATGTATAAAGTTGACATGGCTTAAAGTCGAAACATCTGCACTTGATAATGGCTTAAGGCAGAAATTGTAATAGTGGAAATGAAAAGTTTAACAGTCGCTGGCGTAATCATGATGTCTTTCAAAAAATACAGTATGATAGATGTGCACTGAAGTGCCAAAGAAACTGGTATAGACAAATACAGAGATATCTAAACAGAGAGCATACAGCGCTGCGGTCGGCAACGTCTATATAACACAACAAGTGTCTGGCGCATTCGTTACATCGGTTACTGCTGCTACAATGGCAGGTTATCAAGATTTAAGTGGATTTGAACGTGGCGTTACAGTTGGCACACGAAGGGTAGGACACATCATCTCCGAGGTAGCGATAAAGTGTGCATTTCCCGTACGACCACTTCACGTGTGTACCGTGAATATCAGAAATCCGGTAAAACATCATATCTCTGACATCGCTGCAGCCGGAAAAAATATTCTATAAAAACGCGACCAACGACGACTGAAGAGAATCGTTCAACGTGATGGAAGTGCAACCCTTCCGCAAATTCCTGCAGATTTCAGTGCTGAGACGTAAACAAGCGTCAGTGTGAGAACCATTCAATGAAACATCATGTGGGCCGTCAGAACCGAACGCCCACTGTTGTACCCTTGATGACTGCATGAAACTAAGTTTTAAGCCTCGCCTGGGCCCGTCAACACCGACATTGGACTGTTGATGACTGGAAACATGTTTGTTGCCTGGTCGGACGAGTCTCGTTTCAAATTGTATCGACCGGATGGACGTGTACGGGTATGGAGACTACCCCATGAATCCATGGACCCTGCATTTCATCAGAGGACTGCTCAAGGTGACGGAAACTCTGAAATAGCCTGAAACGTGTGCGGTTGGAATGATAGGGGACCACTGATAAGTCTAGATACGACTCTGACAGGTGACACGTACGTAAGCATCCTGTCTGACCACCTGCATCCATTCATGTCCATTGCGCATTCCACGGACTTGGGAAATTCAGACAGGACAATGCGACACCCCACACGTCCAGAATTGCTGCAGAGTGGCTCCAGAAGCACTCGTATGATTGTAAACGTATCCACTGGCCACCAAACACCCCAGACATGAACATTATTGAGTATATCTGTGATGCCTTGCAACGTGCTGTTCAGAAGAGATCTCCGCCTCCACGCACTCTACAGATTTATGGACAGCCTGCAGGATTCATGGAGTCAGTTCCCTCCAGCACTACCTCAGACACTAGTCGAGTCCATGCCACGTCGTGTTGCGGCATTTCTGCGTGTTCGCGGGAGCCCTACACGATATTAGGCAGGTGTACCATTTTCTTTGACTCTAAAGAAGGTATTAATTTACAAATTTATTTTTGCAGGTATATGAACAAAGCAAAGGCTGTACCAGTCTTTGAAGATGTTCGATTTTATCCAAGTATAATTGTTGACAAGTTTTTATGCTGGAACAAGAAAAACTTTTATGTGTGCATGCTGAAGTATCAGCTAACATGCCGTGTTGCATCACCATTACGCAGCTTGCTAAGCTGGCATATGACGCAGCAGCCCGCAATATTAACAGAATCTCAGAGAATTTTGAGATAAACGTGCTGGTTCAGATTGATGCCAGGAATTTCTGAAAAGAAATTACACACTGAGCATGAGGAAACTACAGCCTACATCATTATAAAGAGCAACAAGCATCAAACCTCACCATATGGGAATGTTCTTTGGGAAACTGGTGGAGACCTTCAAGCGTCGCCCGTATGGCTCTGAATCCACATATGGGTTTGATGGGACTGGGGTGACAGACTTGCAGACACTGGCAAAAATCATTGCTCCAAAAGGACAAAAGCAGATAGGGTGTTGCACATCTGCTGAACATGGCGAACTTGTTACCCTGACTTCTTGCGTAAATGGGGAATTCCATTCCAGATGGAACAATATTCCGTAGAGTTCGTTGCCCAGAACACATGCTATATAATGGCCGGATAGATTGGCCGAGCGGTTCTAGGCGCTACAAATCTGAAACCGCGCGACCGCTACGGTCGCAGGTTCGAATCCAGCCTCGGACATGCATGTGTGTGATGTCCTTAGGTTGGTTAGGTTTAAGTAATTCTAAATTCTAGGGGACTTATGACCTCAGAAGTTGAGTCCTATAGTGCTCAGAGCCATTTGAACCATGCTATATAATGCACCACCAAAAACTCTAGGGTCAGCTCACATGTCAGGGTGGTTGACAAAGAAAAAAATTAATGAACCATTTTGTTAAATATTCACACGCATCCCCTAACAACAAAGTTTTGTGGATTTATGACAACCATGGAACCTATCTCAATATGGATTGTACTGACATAACAAAACAAAATGGTGACACAATTCTGACACTCCCAACTCATTGTAGCCACGAATTACAACCTATAGAGATAACTGTTTATGGTTCTTTTAATAGGTTTTATTACAGTGCTTAAGACAACTTTGTGACCATTAACCGTGGAAAGACTATCACACTCAAAACTGTTGCAGCAGTTCTTGGAAGAGCATATCCAGTGGCATTCGCAACATCCAATATCACTTCAGGATTCCAGTGCACAATCATCTACTCTCCTAACAGAGATATTTTTACAGAGGAAGATTTCCTGTTGCTTCTGTAACGCAGGGGGAACCAACTGAGGAACATGGAAATGGGAACTATGGTGCAATTAACGATGAAGGTGATAATGTAAGTGTTTTATCAACCTTCGATGAGTCCAGGATATTGCAAAAAAAAAAAATGCTGCACCCGGCCCTCCAGGAGAAGTTACCAGCAGTGCATCATGCTTCTGTGTAACTCCTCACGATATTAGTGCATTCCTAAGGCACCTCCAAAGAAAAGTTCAACTCCCAGAAAGAAAAGAGTCAAAACACGAATCTCGATAATCGTCTCAGAAAAACAGAAACTTGTAGAACAAAAGTAGAAGAAAGAAAAGGGAACTGCAAAAGATATAGTTCCTGTGAAGCGAACAACCAGCGCGAAAACACAGCTCGGTTTTGGAAGTGGTGACTCTGTCGCAAAAATGCAAGTTGAGTTGGGTGACACAGAAGATGAAAAAATCGTAGATCTGTCGTACCTGGATAAATTACATAAAAGCTAAAACCATTTCCTTTTGGAATAAACCAGAAAAACTGACATCCGCATTAGTAAGATTGCGCGTAAATTCTCCAAGCCCGTTTGAGGTACTAAGCGTTGTAAAACATTTCTGGAGTTTAGTCTCTTTGTGACGTTATACTGTCCAGCAAAAATGTGAAAAATTTTTGTTTTGTAATTAAATAAATGTGGTAGTTAAAAGAAAATTTATGTCAGTAATTTAGCTTCCCAAATATGTGCTCATAGTGCCCCAATAAACTGCTCACTCTGACCTTGAGTGGGACACAGTACACACAAGAGACAGAGCTGTAGTTTTCCAGTATTTGTGCCAAAACTGTTAATGTGAGGGAAAAGGCAAAAATTACAGACACTTCTGGACTTTGTTTCAGCTTTCTTTTGAACTTACTGTATCTAAAAAAAGAAATAATATTAAGTGTGTTTATAGGTCGCTGTGTCCTACTCCCATGTCCACCAAGATCTCTATACACTACGTGATCAATAATATCCGGACACCTCCAAAAACATACGTTTCTCGTATTATGTGCCTTGTGGTGCCACCTACTGCCAGGTACTCCATATCAGCCACCTCAATAGTCATTAGATAACGTAAGAGAGCAGAATGAGGCGCTCTGCGGAACTCATGGACTTAGAACGTGGTCAGGTGATTGGGTGTCACTTGTGTCATACGTCTGTACGCGAGATTTGTACACTCCTAAACATCCCTAGGTCCAGTGTTTCCGATGTGATAGTGAAGCGGAAACGTGAAGGGATACGTACAGCACAAAAGCGTACAGGCGGACCTTATCTGTTGACTGGCAGAGACCGCCAACAATTGAAGAGGGTCCTGATGTGTATTAAGCAGACATCTACCAGACCATCCAAACTGAATCAGGATCCACTGAAAGTACTATGACAGATGGGGGGTAGGTGAGAAAACTTGCATTTCATGGTCAAGCAGCTGCTCATAAGCCACACATCACGCCGGTAAATGCCAAACGACGCCTCGCTTGGTGCAAGGAGCGTAAACATTGGACGATTGAGCAGTGGAAAAACATTGTGTGGAGTGACGATTCACGGTACACAATGTTGCGATCCGATGGCAGTGTGTGGGGATGGTGAAAGCCCGCTGAATGTCATGAGCCATGACTGTGCCAACAGTGCCAACGGTGGTGTTCGGTGTGGTCGTGTTTTTCATGAAGGGGGCTTGTACCCCTTGTAGGTTTGCGTCACGCTATCACAGCACAATCGTACATTGATATTTTAAGCACCTTATTGCTTCCCACTGTTGAAGAGCAATTCGGGAATGGTGATTACATCTTTCAACACGATCGAGCACCTATTCATAATGTAGGGCCTGTGGCGGAGCGGTTACACGACTATAACAGCCCTGTAATGGACTGGCCTGAATCCTATAGAACACCTTTGGGATGTTTTGGAACACGGACTTCGTGACAGGCCTCACCGATCGACAACGATACATCTCCTCAGTGTAGGACTCCGTGAAGAATAGGCTGCCATTCCCCAACACCATATTGAATTCCAGCATTACCGATGGAGGGCGTCACGAACTTTTAAGTTATTTTCACCTAAGTGTCAGGATACTTTTGATCACACAGTGAATCAGCCCCCGACAGGTCACATGTCGGAGCAGTTCCAACGTAAATTCCGCCCCTGTGCGAGTATCCAGTATATCAACGATCAATTACAACAGTTGTGAGGTATCTTGCGACAGGAGAGGAAAGAATGGCATTATGACACCCATCCCAATTGAATCAGCGCTTGCTTCCAGGCCAGAAGGAGGGCAACATCAAACTGATAAATGGGCTTACATTACCAAGTTAACTGACTCAATTTTGTAATGACTGAAATAACATCACATACTCTCTCAACTCGTTAAGTTTTTTTCATTTCCGTATTTCCTTCTGGGTGTTGCACTTCTCTGTAAGGAAGCGTAAATCTCATAGCAGCATCCTGAGTATCGAGAACAAAGAGCGTGTGGACCGCGGCATGGACGTACTTTCAGCAAATTGTACTACACTGTTCAGTCCATATACACGAATGTGAAAGTTTCTCCTGCAAGAAGGAATCATAAGAAATGAGTGAAACATTATCGACGTCTTGCCCATATTGTTAGGAAGAACCTCTGAAATGAGATTTTCACTCTGCAGCGGAGTGTGCGCTGATATGAAACTTCCTAGCAGATTAAAACTGTGTGCCGGACCGAGAGTCGAACTCGGGACCTTTACCTTTCGCGGGCAAGTGCTCTACCGACTGAACTACCCAAGCACGACTCACGCCCCGCCCTCACAGCTTTACTTCTGCCAGTACCTCGCCTCCTGCCTTCCAAACAGAAGCTCTCCTGCGAACCTTGCAGAACTAGCACTCCTGAAAGAAAGGATATTGCGGAGACATGGCTTAGCCACAGCCTGGGGGATGTTTCCAGCATGAGATTTTCACTCTGCAGTGGAGTGTGCGCTGATATGAAACTTCCTGGCAGATTAAAACTGTGTGCCGGACCGAAACTCGAACTCAGGACCTTTGCCTTTCGCGGGCAAGTGATCTACCGGCTGACCTACCCAAGCACGACTCACGCCCCGTCCTCACAGCTTTACTACCGCCAGTACCTCGCCTCCTACCTTCCAAACGTAACAGAAGCTCTCCTGCGAACCTTGCAGAGCACTTGCCCTCGGAAGGCAAAGGTCCCGAGTTCGAGTCTCGGTCCGGCACACATTTTCAATCTGCCAGGAAGTTTCTTAACCTCTGAAATGTTCAAAGCAATATAACGATGTTATATACGAGAAGCTGCAGTTAATGAAGCTACCTCACACTGTTATATGAAATACGGTAAACGTCCGATTCATGAATTATTTTTCAATCGACAAAATAATATCTGTACTTCAAAATCTTCAATGTACTTACCTATTCCCGTTTCTGCTTGAGAGAGTGGTGCTCTAAAGTTCATAAAAGCCATTCATTATTGCATAGAAAGAAGGAATAAAACATCAGAAAGTAGTTGCGTGGCTTTTTCTGTGGCACAACTGGATTTCAGCTTGTTTCATGGAAGTCGACGGTGTGTCTATTGCCTAATACACAAGGAAAGCACTCACATCTTGAAAAATTATATAAAATCAATTGGCAGACCTAACCTCATTAATATATCCTGAATTTTGGGTTTCGGCTGCTAACTGGTCATCTTCACAACAGATATTCTGCTGCTGACAACTAAGTTTGTCATTCTCTAAAGCAACATTATTGTTATGCAAGATTGTGACGAGTTAGAGACACGATTCTAGAAATTTGTTTAGTGTAGCCCTCTATGAGAATACAGAATTCGCCCTTCACAATTTACTCAACTCCGCTAACCTCTTCGTTTCAGAGCAGCACTTGGGCCATTCGTCCTCATCAATTTTTCTCGTATTATCAGTTTCTCCGATCCGTAGAACGCCAGTTTTCTTTCAGAAGAATGCTGAAGATAAGGTGGGTAGATCACGTAACTAATGAGGAGGTATTGAATAGGATTGGGGAGAAGGGAAGTTTGTGGCACAACTTGACTAGAAGAAGGGATCGGTTGGTAGGACATGTTTTGAGGCATCAAGGGATCACAAATTTAGCATTGGAGGACAGCGTGGAGGGTAAAAATCGTAGAGGAAGACCAAGAGATGAATACACTAAGCAGATTCAGAAGGATGTAGGTAGCAGTAAGTACTGGGAGATGAAGAAGCTTGCACAGGATAGAGTAGCATGGAGAGCTGCATCAAACCAGTCTCAGGACTGAAGACCACAACAACAACAATATCAGTTTCTCCGTTAACGTTAAAACGACGTTTTATTTGGCTGTTAACTTCAGAAAATTTCGTTTGTTTAGGTTGTCATTCTTCCTCAATTATTTGTTGGATATATTCAAATCTCTGCCTACTGCTAAAGTTTTTAACCTCTACGTTCCCCTCTAGTACCATGTAGATCCCCCCCCATGAACCATGGACATTGCCGTTGGTGGGGAGGCTTGCGTGCCTCAGCGATACAGATGGCCGTACCGTAGGTGCAACCACAACGGAGGGGTATCTGTTGAGAGGCTAGACAAACGTGTGGTTCCTGAAGAGGGGCAGTAACCTTTTAAGTAGTTGCAGGGGCAACAGTCTGACTGATCTGGCCCTGTAACACTAACCGAAACGGCCTTGCTGTGCTGCTACTGCGAACGGTTGAAAGCAAGGGGAAACTACATCCGTTATTTTTCCCGCGGGCATGGGACTACTCAAGAGGACATCGTTATCAGGTGAAAGAAAACTAGTATTCTACGGATCGGAGCGTGGAATGTCAGATCCCTTAATCGGGCAGGTAGGTTAGAAAATTTAAAAAGGGAAATGGATAGGTTAAAGTTAGATATATTGGGATTTAGTGAAGTTCGGTGGCAGGAGGAACAAGACTTTTGGTCAGGTGAATATAGGGTTATAAATACAAAATCAAATAGGGGTAATGCAGGAATAGGTTTAATAAAGAATAAAAAAATAGGAGTACGGGTAAGCTTCTTAGCTCTGCAAATGATGAAGAAATTGATGAAATGTGTGATGAGAAAAGAAAAATATTCAGCTAGTGAAGGGAGACGAAAATTTAATAGTCATGGGTGACTGGAATTTGAGAGTAGGAAAAGGGAGAAAAGGCAACATAGTAGGTGAATAGGGATTGGGGGTAAGAAATGAAAGAGGAAGCCGTCTGGTAGAATTTTGCTCAGAGCATAACTTGATCACGATTAAAAATTTGGTTCAAGAATCTTGAAAGAAGGTTTTATACATGGAAGAAACCTGGAGATACTAAAAGGTATCAGATAGATTATATAATGGTAAGACAGAGATTTAGGAACCAGGTTTGAAATTGTAAGACATTTCCAGGGGCAGATGTGGACTCTGACCACAATCTATTGGTTATGAACTGTAGATTAAAACTGAAGAAACTGCAAAAAGGCGGGAATTTAAGGAGATGGGACCTGGATAAAGTGAAAGAACCAGAGGTTGTACAGAGTTTCAGGGAGAGCATAAGGAAACAATTGTCAGGAATGGGGGATAGAAATACAGTAGAAGAAGAATGGGTAGCTTTGAGGGATGAAATAGTGAAGGCAGCAGAGGATCAAGTAAGTAAAAACACGAGGGTTAGTAGAAATCCTTGGGTAACAGAAGATATACTGAACTTAATTGATGAAAGGAGAAATTATAAAAATGGAGTAAATGAAGCAGGCAAAAAGGAATACAAATGTCTCAAAAATGAAATCGACAGGAAGTACATAATGGCTAAGCAGGGATGACTATAGGACAAATGTAAGGATGTAGAGGCTTACCTCACTAGGGGTAAGATAGATACTGCCTACAGGAAAATTAAAGAGACCTTTGGAGAAAAGCGAGCCACTTGTATGAATATCAAGAGCTCAGACGGAAACCCAGTTCTAAGCAAAGAAGGGAAAGCAGAAAGGTGGAAGGAGTATATAGAGGGTCTATACAAGGACGATGTATTTGTGGAGAATATTACGGAAATGGAAGAGGTTGTAGATGAAGATGAAATGGGAGATACGATACTGCGTGAAAACTTTGACAGAGCACTGAAAGACCTGAGTCGAAAAAAGGCCCTGGGAGTAGACAACATTCCATTAGAACTATTGACAGCCATGGGAGAGCCAGCCCTGAAAAAACTCTACCATCTGGTGAATAAGATGTATGAGACAGGCGAAATACCCTCAGACTTCAAGAAGAATATAATAATCCAATCCCAAAGAAAGTAGGTGTTGACAGATGTGAAAATTACCGAACTATCAGTTTAATAAGTCACAGCTGCAAAATACTAACGCGAATTCTTTACAGACGAATGGAAAACTGGTAGAAGCCGACCTCGGGGAAGAACAGTTTGGATTCCGCAGAAATGTAGGAACACGTGAGGCAATACTGACTTATCTTAGAAGAAAGATTAAATTAAGGCAAACCTACGTTTGTAGCATTTGTAGACTTAGAGAAAGCTTTTGAAAATGTTGACTGGAATACTCTCTTTCGAATTCTAAAGGTGGCAGGGGTAAAATACAGGGAGCGAAAGGCTATTTATAATTTGTACAGAAACCAGATGGCAGTTATAAGGGTCAAGGGAACTAAAGGGAAGCAGGGGTTGGGAAGTGAGTGAGACAGGGTTGTAGCTTCTCCCCGATGTTATTCAATCTGTATATTGAACAAGCAGTAAAGGAAACAAAAGAAAAATTCGGAGTAGGCATTAAAATCCAGGGAGAAGAAATAAAAACTTTGAGGTTCGCCGATGACATTGTAATTCTGTCAGAGACAGCAAAGGACTTGGAAGAGCAGTTGAATGGAATGGACAGTGTCTTGAAAGGAGGATATAAGATGAACATCAACAAAAGTAAAACTAGGATAATGGAATGTAGTCGAAGTAAGTCTGCTGTAGCTGAGGGAATTAGATTAGGAAATGAGACACTTAAAGTAGTAAAGGAGTTTTGCTATTTGGGGAGCAAAATAACTGATGATGGTCGAACTAGAGAGGATATAAAATGTAGATTGGCAATGGCAAGGAAAGCGTTTCTGAAGAAGAGAAATTTGTTAACATCGAGCATAGATTTAAGTGTCAGGAAGTCGTTTCTGAAAGTATTTGTATGGAGTGTAGCCATGTATGGAAGTGAAACATGGACGATAAATAGTTTGGACAAGAAGAGAATAGAAGCTTTCGAAATGTTGTGCTACAGAAGAATGCTGAAGATTAGATGTGTAGATCACATAATTAATGAGGTGGTATTGAATAGAATTGGGAAGAAGAGGAGTTTGTGGCACAACTTGACAAGAAGAAGGGACCGGTTGGTACGACATGTCTGAGGCATCAGGGGATCGCAAATTTAGCATTGGAGGGCAGCGTGGAGGGTAAAAATCGTAGGGGGAGACCAAGAGAAGAATACACTAACCAGATTCAGAAGGATGTAGGTTGCAGTAGGTACTGGGAGATGAAGAAGCTTGCACAGGATAGAGTAACATGGAGAGTTGCATCAAACCAGTCTCAGGACTAAAGACCACAACAACAACAACCGTGTAGATTATTCTTTAATGCCTCAACACATATCGTATCATCCTGTTCCTCCTTCTTTTCTGTATTCTCCACATGTTCCTTCCTTCACCTGGTTTCCACATTCTTATGTAGCATCACATGCCAAACCAGCGATTTTCTTCTGTTCTGTTTTTTCGAGTGTTCGTGACTCACTACAATACAACGCTGTGCACCACAGGTATGTTCTTAGAAATTTCTTCCTAAAATTAGGACCATTGTTTGACACCAATGGACTTCTCGTGGCTCTGTATGCCCACTTTGCCCGTGCTAGTTTGCTTTTAACTCTTTCTTGCTTCGTCCATCAAGGGTAACTTTGTTTCCAGGTTAACAGAATTCCTTTTCCCGAGTTAACAGAATTCCTAAACTTTGTCTACTTCGTTTCCATCAATTCTGATGTTAAGTATATCGCTGTTTTCGTTTCTGCTACGTCTCGTGACCTTTGTGTTTTTCCAGTTTACTCTCAATCCATATTCTGTACATATTAGGCTGTTTCTAAAGATGCTGTAATTCTGTGTCTCATAGCAAAGTCATCAGTGAATCTTATCATTGATATCGTTTCACTCTGAATAATAATCCCACTCTTGAACCTTCATTTTAGTTCTGTTGCTTCTTTGACGCGTAGATTGAAGAGTAGGGGCGGAAGGCTGTGTTCCTGTCTTACACCGTTACACCAGTTCGTTCTTGGTTTTCCAGTTTTATTGTTCTTTCTTGGTCCTTCTACATATTGTATGTTACCCGTCTTTCCCGATAGCTTACTCCTATTCTTCTCAGAATATCGAATGTCTCCCGCTATATTATATTGTCGAATGCATTTCCTAGGTAGACGAGCGTGCCTTGAATTTTTTTCAGCTTTGCTCCCATGATTAATCGCAACGTCAGAACTGCCTCTGTGGTGCCTGCGCCTTTACCTTTCCTAAAGCCAAACTAATCGTCATCCAACAAATCCTCAGTTTTCTTTTCAGTTCTACTGTAATCTGTTGCAACATGGCTGCATGTGTTGTTAAGCTGACTATGTTGTCGTTATCGCACTTACCTGCTCCTGAAATCTTCGAAATTGTATGGATGATATATTCCTGAAAGTACATCGCCTGTCTGACTGATTCTATAAACCAGCTTGGTCGTTTGGTTGCCACTTACCCGAATGATTTTAGAAATTACGATGGAATTTTATCTACCTTTCTCCTTCGTTTAGTATCAAGTACTTCACAGCTCTTTAAATTCTGATTTCCATACCCCATCTTTTCCCTGTCGTCTCCTGTTTCTTCTAGTACGTCATCAGACAAGTCATCCTCCTCATATAGGCCTTCCATGTACTCTTTCCACCTATCCTCTTTCCTTTGCGCATTTAACTGTGGAATTCTCTTTGCGCTCTTAATATTACTTTCTTTGGTCTTAATTTAACTGAAACCTGTTTTGAACTCTCTATATAATGGGTCAGCCTTCCCGACGATCATTTACTTATCGATTTCTTCACGTCTTTCTTGCAGCCATTACGCTTTGGCTGCCCTGACTTCCAATTTATTTCATTTCTGAGACATTTATATAGCAGTGTTCTTGTCTTTTCGTGAACATTTTTGTACTTCCTCCTTTTACCCATCGGTTGAAGTACTTCATATGTTACCACAGGTTTCTTCATAGTTGTCACCCTCGTATCTGTCTATCTGTTCAGCATCTGTGATTGCCCTTTACAGAGATGGACTGCGTATTCTGACGTTCCTTATAGCGTTATTCACATCCTTAGCGTACTTCAAATGCGTCTCCTAATTCCTCAGTACTTCAGTATCCCACTTCCTTCCTCATTGATTCTTTCGGACGATTCTCATACACTTCAGGGTAGTCTCCATGATTATTAAGTTGTGATCTGAGTCTATACCTGCACGTGGGTACACCTTGTGTCTGACCATGGTGCAACCAGCTGCAGTCTTCCCATGTGTCTAAGTACACTCTAAGACAAAGAAATCGACGCACCGCAACGGAACTATGCGATTGGGAAGGAAATCAGTAAATGTGATGAACATGTGCAAAAAAACAAATGATTACAATTTCAGAAAAAATGATTTAGTTAAAGGATGAGCTTCAAAAGTTGAACAAAACAATAACGCGTTGATCCACCTCTGGCTCATATGTAAGCAGTTTTCAGTTTGGCACTGATAGAGTTGTTGGATGTTCCGCTGATGCATAATGTATTAAATTTGGTCCAACTGGAGTGTTAGATCCTCAGAATTCCGAGATCGTTAGAGGGCCCTGCTCATGAAGCTCCAAACGTCCTCAATTGGGAAGAGATCCGGCGATCTCTCTGGGAAAAGTAGGGTTTCTTCAAGCACGAGGGCAAGCATAGAAACTCTCTCCGTGTGCGGGCAGGCATTTCCTTGACGAAATGTAAGCCCAGATAGCTTTTCATGATGGTCAACATTTGGGGCTTAGACTACCGTCGACGTTCCTCTGCTCTGTAAGGGTGCCACCTATTATAACCAAAGGGAATGGCACCCAAGGTCTTCGCTCCTAATTTTCGGGCCGTATGTTACTTAATGCAGCCCCCTACCGGAGTCCCGAATGAGGAATCAACCCAGAATCTTTTGGCAATCGAGAGATCATCTTGACTGTTTTTGAAGTAAAATCTCACATGTCCTGTGGACATACATTATGTATCGTTAATGTAGTGGTTTTCATTGACTTCTGTATCCTCATATCGTTGAGCATTACTGATTATTCCTCATTTGAAGACGAGGGTGACTTCTTATTCCCGAAGTCTTTGGCCGCCATCCCTGACGACGTTATACAAAATTTAAGAAGTGATTAAGTTTTAGGTCACGACTCGATACGTTTTGATTAGTAGTCAAAGACGCTATCTTCTCTAGGCAACGTTGCACTTTACAGGTAACGACACCAGTGCGCCTAGCGGGTCAGTTTCGCTCTTTACCACACACAATCCGACTTTGATTCACCTCAATAGTTAGAATAGATCCAGTTCTAGACTTCCTGACTACTAATATAGGTCTTACACATATACACCGATATTGTACTACCCCGTGCTCCTCGCACACGCACACGCACACACACACACACACACACACACACACACACACACACTCACACAACACACACACACACACACACACACACACACTAGTTTCATGGGGCAAACTGTCGGATGTCTGTAGCTTTCTGTCACGATCTTTCTGCACAGAGACCTCCGGTCATCTGGCGAAAGTGCACTGATCTCCACTACCCAAGACCCCGCAGACGCATTGTTTTGTGTGTTTAATTGTCGCCGCACCTGCGTAACTTGAGAGCTTTGCGTTTCTGATGCAAACGTATGCGCCGCTAAGAGCGCTTTCCGTGGTGAAAACTAGTCTCATCGATATCACATCGAACACACGGTAAAATCACAGAACGGCACCTGCTGTACAGAGCACGAAGTCTTTCAATAACTGCATTCCAAGCTTTATCTAGTTGGAAACAGCCACTCCGATGGATAATGGCCTCAGACAGTCGTGTTTCCTGTGATTCATTCATAATGGAGTTCCAAAGTACCGTTGCCACATTACGTCTACTGTGGAGCAATGAAAAGAACGTTGTTTAATCAGATGAGTCTTGTTTCTCACTGTATCAAACGTCTTACTGAGTTTACGTCCAAAGAGTGAAAGACGACAGTGGTCGGAGATTATTTGGGCAGCCACATGGTAGTATTCCATGGGCCCCATGGTTCCTCTGCAAGGTCGCATTAGTGAAAAGGGTATGTGACTATTTTGGCGGATCAGGTTAACGCTATAGTACAATGGTTGTTCGCTAACGGTGATGCTGCGTTTCAAAGCGACAGGGTCGCTGTTCACACAGCTCGCATCCTCCAGGACATTTTTTCTGAGCACAGGATGAACTGTCGCATCTCCCATTGCCACCACAGTCACCTTTCAATGTTATTGTTCCTCTGTGGTCTGCTTTAGAGCGGAGGATGCGTGAACGCTATTTACTTCCTTCATCATTACCTGAACTTGCCACAATTTTGCAGGAACAACGCTACAATATTCTCTTGAAAACCATACCGAACCTGTATTTACCCATTACGAGGTGACTGAAAGCAGCACCATATTAGGCATGGTAGAGTGGTGTGTTTCGGTATTTCCATGTTTTTGCCCATCCACTGTGCGATTTGTCGTACTCGCACCTGTCTTGCACAGTTCTAAGCTGTCTTTGTCCAACCTCAGAAGTGCTACCATTGTCTGTTCGGACCAAGGTTTTGCTACAGTTATCCTCGGTTATCAGGTGAAGGCCGAGTCTGGAAATATCGTCGAATTATTCCCAGCTGGGAGACCCTTGGCTCCCAGTTTGCTGGGATATTGTCCTAAAAAGATCTATGCTCTATAGATCATTGAGTGACTCTAGGAGCATACAAGATGACTTGGACAGGATTTGTGATTGGTGTAAAGAATGGCAGCTAACTCTAAATACAGATAAATTCAAATTAATGCAGATGAATAGGAAAAAGATTCCCGTAATGTTTGAACACTCCATTAGTAGTGTAGCGCTTGACACAGTCACGTCGATTAAATATTTGGGCGTAACATTGCAGAGTGATATGAAGTGAGACAAGCATGTAATGGCAGTTGGGGGAAGGCGGATACTCGTCTTCGGTTCATTGGTAGAATTTTGGGAAGCTGTGGTTCTTCTGTAAAGGAGACCGCTTATAAAACACTAATACGACCTATTCTTGAGTACTGCTCGAGCGTTTGGGATCCCTATCAGGTCGGATTGAGGGAGGACATAGAAGCAATTCAGAGGCGGGCTGCTAGATTTGTTACTGGTAGGTTTGATCATCATGCGAGTGTTACGGAAATGTTTCAGGAACTCGGGTGGGAGTCTCTGGAGGTAAGGAGGTGTTCTTTTCGTGAATCGCTACTGAGGAAATCTAGAGAACCAGCATTTGAGGCTAACTGCAGTACAATTTTACTGCCGCCAACTTATGTTTAGCGGAAAGACCACAAAGATAAGATAAGAGAGATTAGGGCTCGTCCAGAGGCGTATAGGCAGTCATTTTTGCCTCGTTCTGTTTGGGAGTGGAACAGGGAGAGAATATGCTAGTTGTGGTAAGAGGTACCCTCCGCCACGCACCGTATGGTGGATTGCGGAGTATGTATGTAGATGTAGATGTAGAAGGCCATCCTTCCCTCATCAGTAGAAAGAAAGAAACGGATTATGACGTACATTAAGGTAGAAATCCAGAAATGTTAGCATCAGGCCTCCATTTCATTTTAAAGCGGTTTACAGAAGTTCTATTTAGACTAGTTCCGTGTAGCTGACCAGTAAAGAGGAAGTGTGCTTGAGAGTGATGGAAGTACTACTGTAGAGGCTGTCGCTGCAGAACGCTTGCAGAAATTTTTACCGTAGTGTATTTTCGTCGTGTAATCCTCAATAGTCGTAGGAGGAGCCGTTGTTAAGCAGCCACGCGTCTCTAACGTGCAGAAGCGGACACTTTAGTGATGCGATGCATGAAGTTGTAGGCGGAGCGTGGGAGCACAACTGGTATTCGATGCAATAACGTGACAGATTGTCAAAGACAACTTATTTTTCTTTCATTCTGGCGTTAGGGCCACAACACGTGTTTTATATTTATTTGATTTGGAGGAAGTCGCTTGAGAGAAGGTATTCATGCACATCGACACTGACTTCGCCCTTTGATATGCTTTGAAATTACTGCTTCTGTTAACAAAGCCACGGCGCCATTTGTTATTATTTTCTGGGCGAAGAATGAGCATTCCATACTACAGAAATTTTGTCACATTGGTACAAATGTGAAGGGTCTCCAGATCGGCAACAGAAGTGTATCAAGTTAAGGCATCGGTCGACTAACAGGCAGAGATGCTCACATTCGTTAGTGATATGTCTATGGATGTCTTGATGCCCTAAACAAGTATCATCACACTTAACATCATATAATAAACACTAAATTGAATGTGATGTAAAATGTCTGCCAGACAGCAAAGTAAAATTAAAAAAAAAAAACTGAAAAAAGTTTTTCCATGAAAAAGCCTTCTATTCCGTAGAAGACTCTCTATTATTGTAAAGCGTAAAGGTGGTCAGTAGGAATTACTAGCTCTGTATACTAAAAAAGAAGGTCAGTATGTAACCATATTTAGACATTAATTTTTCTTAGTGTAGAATGACTCATTTACATCATTGTTTTTATCGCGCAAAAGATCAATGGAACATGAAACTAACCTACTACTTCTGGAATAATGGTGTAGGGAGCCATTAGGTATGTCTTCAGGTCGCGGATGACAGTGCTTGAGAAACCGTGGTAAAAGGTACATCGCAGACACCCTGCGTCCTCAAGTGGTACTTCACAGGCAACAGTGTCATGGTGCCATTTTTCAATAGGCCAGTTCTTATCCACACATAACACGTATCTCTATAGCCTATCTGCGTGACGTTGAGGCACTCCCTGATCTCACCTCCCAATTGAGCATTTGTGGGACCAGATCGGACGCCCACCTGTCCCAGTACCAGCATCCAGGATATCAAAGACTAGTAACAACAGTTCTCGTTCAGGGTGCTTCAGAAGAGGATACAGCTGTGCAGTTATCCACATCAAAGGGCATGCAGCGTCATACGGGCCAGTGGGCTCATGCAACCAACCTCTTTGTAAATTTGACTTGTTTTTGTAATCACTGCATTAATGTCACATACCCTCTCAAGAAGTAGAGTGTCACTTCGTTTCCCCATCCACTTCTGGGTGCTTCACTGTCTTCATCAAGCAGTCCGGTTTTGGATGTTTCAAATTTTTAAGTAAGTTATTCCGATTTATAATTTTTACAAAATGGCAGTGAACGTTAGATAGGTTTCTTCGTATGGCAGACGATGCTGTGAACGCAAGGTTACTTTCGCTAGGAGGCCACTTGTGGCAGTAACGGCCCTACCGCACTGGGATGCCACGGCAGGTCTTCTGGCAGGGACGCCAGACAGAAGAATGGGGCGGCTCTGCCGGCAGAGTGGCCTCCAAGAGGATCTGCCAGCCTGGCGCCGCTGCCAATGGAGCACACGGCGGCTTACGGATGCACCCGCACCAGGACGCCAACGGAACTGCCAAGTACTACCTGCCGCTCACCCGAACCTAGTTATATTCGTCTACGTGAGCGCTATGGACAGTTTTGAAACAGAATCTTTTATCTGCAGGATTCAAGTGAGATCAGCAACTTGGAACACTCCTCTCAGAACTACTCTAAACGCGAACTGGGAAAAAAGTGTTGGGAATTACAAGTTATAAATGAAGCTCAGTTCGGAGAATAAGCCTCTCCACATTGCAGTCGCGTTCAAATTCTTTACATTAACGCACTTTCTGGATTCTGGCTGTCTGGAGATCGTGGCAATTATCGATCTTCAATTTCCTCACAGCCTGTTGCTGATGCTCCACAGACAAAAAGCCCTTTTACTTATGTCGGCTATGTAAGTTTTCCTCGAGACCTACTTCCTGTCGGAAACAGCACAGCTATATCTCCTGTCGCAGCAGGTGGTGCTAATGGGACAGATTCATCAGACACACTAGAATTATTTAAAAGAATAAATATGTAAGCAAGGGAGACAGGTTTCCTACTTCTTGTCTAAAACATTTGTAAATTTAATTTCGGTTTATAATATCGTACTTTTTAAATAAAAATTGGAGATCATTTCTATGTATACAGGGTGTTTCGAAAAGGACTTTACTACTTTGAAAATTCATATAAATTAATTCACAGTATCTACAGAAATGATTGTACTGTCAATGTGTATCGAAATACGTCAAATTCTTTCTCCCATAGTTCGCTAGTGCCGAATCTCACCGTAATGAGCGTTAACGGCAGATGCATTAAAGATGGCTGCCTTCACTGGACCCGAACTTGCTTGTTGTGTGTTTTGGTTTGAAGAATCGAAGTCGGTGACAACGGTTCAGCCTAATATCCGTACCAATGCACTAAACATCCTCCCAGTAGACCTACAATTTATGAGTGGCATAAATGTTTTGTAGAAGCAGGATGCTCAGTAAGACATGAGAAAACATCAGGTCGTTCAAGTACATCTGACGACGTCGCTGAGCGAGTGGGACAAAATTTTGTCAATAGCCCTACGAAATCGACACCGCGTGCATCTCGCGAACTGCAAATCCCACATAGACTATTTGGCATGTGTTGAGAAACCGTTTCCATTTGAAACCGTGAAGACTGACGATTGTACAAGCAATAAAAGACACTGATAAAAATGATCGCAAGAAGTTCTGTGCAGATATGTTAAATCGATTACACGAGAATGAACTTTTCTTGGACAAAATCATCTTTTCTGACGAGTCTACGTTTCACTTAAGTGGCAATTTTAACACACACAACTGTAGAATTCGGGGCAGTGAAAATTCGCATCAAACATTGCAACACGTTAGTGATGGCCCTAAACTCAACGTTTTTTGTGCAGTGAGCAAGAACGAAGTGTACGGCCCCTTTCTTTTCCGTGAGAGAACTGTCAACGGGATAGTGTACCTAGATACGTTACAAAAATTTGTGATACCACGGATCGATGAGGATGACCATGAACGAAATGTTTACTTCATGCAAGAGGGTGCACCACCCCACTACCTAGCTGACGTCCGGGATTTCTCAGGATCGCTTTGCAGCTCAATGGATTGGCCGTGCTGCGCCAATTCCATGGCCCCCTATCTTCCACAGATCTGACCCCACCCGATTGTTAATGAGGCTTCATCAAGGATATCGTGTTTGTACCTCTTGTTCCGGATACTCTACCTGAACTTAGAGCAACAGTTTACGCCGCCACTGATCAAGTTACACTTGCAGTGCTACAGCGAGTTTGGGAAGAAATTGACTTCCGATGGGATGGGTGTAGGATAACCAACGGAAGCCACATACAACATCTTTAGTTTAAGGTAAAAAAAAACGTGATGCGTTTCTCTATAAAAAGACATTGAACCCAGCTGTATATATTCTTTCAATTAATTTACGTGAATTTTTAAAATTGTAAAGTCCTTTTTTAAACACCCAATACTTTGCAGATAGAACTAGAACTATAAATATCACGGAAGACAACAAACAATTAGCTACTGACTACACAGGTCACGAAAAGCTTTTCCTCTGGTGAGATTACTTTCCTTTGAACAGTGACTTCTTTCGTCAGTTACTCTCGGTGGCTCTCCACTGTCTCGTCAAATGAACAGAATGACATTCTCAAGGTACTGGAAACTCTGGCACTGTAATACTTTTAAGTCATTATAAAGCGTGTCAAATAACACTGTTCGACGTGGGTTCTATTTCTGATATTAAAGTATGTGCTTCTAGACCATTTTACCGTGGGAAATTCAAATATGTAAACAAAATATCGTTGTCAGGGATACTTTTTATGTAATATATATATATATATATATATATATATATATATATATTCACAATTCATGGCAAACACAGAGACGTTATAGACAAATACGGGTATGTTGCCGCATCCAGTAGTGATAGAACGTGATAATTTCTTGTGCAACAGCGGGTGGGAAGAATCAGACATCATTAGGTTATCCCCCGCCACACCTATGTCATTAAGACCACCTGAAACATCTCATTAACTCGAACGGCGACAGCCGGTCGCTGCCTCGGCAGTAAAGCTTCACGCCTCCTAGGGGCAGGTGCATCGAGTTTACAACAGTGGTGTTAGCCCCAATTTGTGTCAGTCTTAACGAGTGGGTGTTTTGGCTGACAAATTACTGTCTGTCATATTTCCTAGTACGGTTGAATTTTTTAGTTCCTGTGTGTAAACTGATTGAGCCTGGCGCTGAAGGTAAAACGACTGATTGTTTTTACACATCAACGTTCCTCTAGTTCCCTGCTATTAATTTAATACAGGTGTATTACCAAAGTGGTATTTTTAAATTTGCAGAAATGCCGCGTCATCGTGGATGTCGATATAAGCCGGACAACTTCTGCTACATCTGTGGGAAGTTCACTTTTGCCAGAAATAGGAAGAAAATTTCTTCAGTTATAAAGAAAGCATACAAACATTTTTTTGGGGTAGAGGTAGGAGACCAATATAAAGAATGGACACCACATTTCTGTTGTGCTACATGTTACTGCAAACTAATTCAGTGGTGGAAAGGTAAAGAGAATGTGGCGTTGTTTGCTGCTCCCATGGCGTGGAGGGAGCCTAAGCACCATGTTACTGATTGTTATTTCTGTCTAACAAAAATTCAGGATTTTACAAACAAAGAGTCGAAGAGGCACATTGTTTACCCAGACCTGCCTTCATCGAGAATGGAAAGTATGTGCAGATTTCAAGGTAATTGCTATGGTACTGGGAATGCAACAAGACTACACAAATTATGCCTGTTTTCTTTGCGAGTGGGATAGTCGAGACCGAAATTCTCACTACGTGAAAAAGAAATGGCCTCGGCGAAGATGGAAAGTTGGCGAAAAGAATGTACAACGTGAAAGTCTGGTAGCTCCTGAATATATACTACTTCCACCGCTTCACATCAAACTTGGCCTTATGAAACAATTCGTGAAGGCCATGGATCCAACAGGCTGTGGGTTTGCATATTTAGCTACCAAATCCCCCCGTCTTTCAGCTGCAAAAATAGAGGAAGGTGTATTTTTGGGCCCACAAATCAGGGAGCTGCAGAAAGACGCAAATTTTGAAGCATGTTTAACTGATAAAGAAAAAACCGCATGGGACTGTTTCAAGATGGTGTCGGAAAACTTCCTCGGAAGAAGAAGAGCTACTAACTACAAAGCAATGGTGAAGCATATGATCAAAGCATATCAGGATTTGAGGTGCAATATGTCTTTGAAGGTACATATGATGGACTCTCATCTGGACTACTTCACAGAGAGTTGTAATGACGTATCGGATTAACACGAGGAAAGATTCCATAAAGACATTTCTACCATAGAAAGGCGCTATGAAGGGAAGTGGGTACCTTCTATGTTAGCAGATAATTGCTGCAATATCATTCGACAGAAGAAAGATTCACAATACAAGAGAAAAAAGTGATGTGCATTACAAGGCAGTGGCTCATTGTTTGTCAATTTTCTGTAATTTCTCATGACAAACAAATGCTTCAAAGTGTACACACAAAGGTTACTGTGTTATATGTTAGATCCCACCCTCCATTAATGTGATGAACTTATAACATCATAAAGATGTGCATTTGTTTGTCGAATTTCACCTCACGTTTGCTGCACTATATCAGAAACTGAAAAGAGAAATAAAATTGCGATTACCCATAAACTATCCCTGACAGAAAAAAACCAAAAACAGTTTTCAATTCAGCACTCAAAATACAACTAGGATCACAATATTTTTTTATCAGAAATAGAAAAAAAGGTTTTTTTTGTAGAACAGTAGGTTATAACCTATTAATGTCACGATCAGCAATGAAACGATGTGCCAAAAAATTCTTTATCTGCATTCCCTTGCTATTTCGAACTTGCACACAAAGCTTGTAGCTTATCTACCGAGCAGAGGCTGCAGACGTTTCTCTGGCGTCTCTGCTGGCGTCATCTGCTGCCAGACCTGAGCACTGTCAGCGGAGCGGCCACCAGATCTGCCGTGGCGTCGCAGTGCGGTATGGCCCTGAGCTGTTTTCTGGGAACGAATGTTAAAATAGTATTACTCATCCTCACATCCGTCAGTTTTCTGAAGCAGCCAGCCGAAACACAACGTCTGCACCAGGTAGTCAAGTCCAACAGAATTGAGCCTCTGTTAAAGGAAATACTTGCAATCACTCATCCTTAGGAGTAGTAAGAATAGAGAGGCAATGTTTATCGTTGGCGAAGTATAAGTTACCTTTCACACACCGCCTTTTTTCACTTAATCATTTTTAAGGATCGAAAGATAACCAGATCGTACCCTTCAGGAGATTGATGTCCTTTCTAAGTTGCAAAACGTGATGATCAACGTCAGCACATTTTATTCCCCTGATTTCAGTGACTAATATTTGCCTGCTTGAAAAAAAATCTAAATCTGTAGTGTACAATATTATTACAGTTGTCGACTAAAATATGAGTTCTTCCTTATGCTATGGCTGTTGTATGGCCCTTATCCACATCATCAAATTAAGAACCGACTGCTTGCTTTATGCCTGTTAGTTGGTTCGAATACACGGTTTTCAAGGGTAAATTGAACGAAATATCGTGTTTGACGTGTGAGATGAATGGCGGGTGCATTAGGTGTACTCCCCTAGCAGTTTTAAAACGTTTCCACCTGGAAATAAGTATTCTGACATCAATACTATGTCCTATAGACTGACAGGGATCTTTAAACCGGTTCTTGTCCTGTCTTGAATGCGAACAGTTTTATTAATACAATCCCGCACAATAGAGGTATTGAAGAAACGTTAGCAAGTTTTGCATTTCACGTTGACTCATTCGTGACATTTACTTCCAGCGGATAACACAGTGCGTTATTTTCCTCTACATTTCAGTGTCACGATCACTAGCTGACACACCGACCTTCCTTTCTAGGTGCCGGCATTTTAACTGGCGACAAGAGGATCAAGAAGAGCAGAAAACAGAGCGTTGTTGCAATTCCAGAGCTCATTTGCTTCAATTTCGGCGAAGAGAAGGTGATAATCCTTCAAAGCTTTCGTGCGCATTCCGTCTCGAATACCGTGAGCATTTATTCAAGAATGCTGCGCGTTAAGCCTTTGTTAAAATACCGTTGCTGGTATCAGCACCTGTATTTTCCATCAGGCTTCTCACGGTTGTCATTTGTCAATAAGCTGAAGGATATAAAAATAATTAGAAATAGCTCGTGACGGACTTTGGCGAAAAAAGCTAATCATTTAGCGACGTAAAACGGCTTCCCACACATCACTACTAGCTTAACTGTTTTTTGAACAGCAGTCAGTTTAAAGAACTCACATCGGTATATGGTCCTATACATATAAACTGAAGCGCCAAAGAAACTGGTACAGGCAAGTGTAATTAAATACAGAGATATGCAACCAGGTATAATATATACAAGACGACAAGTGGTTGACACAGTTATTAGATCGGTTACTGCTGCTACAATGGTAGGTTATCAAGATTTAAGTGAGTCTGAACGTGGTGTTACAGTCGGCGCACGAGCGATGGGACACAGCATCTCCACGGTAGTGATGAAGTGGGGATTTTCCCGCACGACCATTTGTCGAGTGTATCGTGAATATCAGGAATACGGTAAAACATCAAACCTCCGACGTAGTGTGGCCGGACGAAGATGATCCTGCAAGAATAGACAATCGACGACTGAAGAGAATCGTTCAACGTGGCTTAAGTGCAACCCTTCGACAAATTGTTGCAGATTTCAACGGCTGGGCCATCAACAAGTGTCAGCGTGCGAGACATTCAACGAAACATCATGGATATGGGCTTTCGGAGCCGGGTGCCCACTCGTGTACCCTTGATGTCAGCACGACACAAAGCTCTACGCCTTGCCTGGGCCCGTCATGACTGACATTGTGCTATTGATGACTGGAAACACGTTAAGTGCGCGGACGAGTCTCGTTTCAAATTGTATCGAGCGGATGGATGTGTACGGGTATGGAGACAACTTCATGAACCCATGGACCCTGCATGTCAGCAAGGGACTGTTGAAGCTGGTGGAGGCTCTGTAATGGTGTGGGACCTGTGCAGTAGGAGTGATATGAGACCCCTGATACGTCCAATTACGACTCTGACAGGTGACACGTACCTAAGCATCGTGTCTGATCACCTGCATCCATTCATGTGCACTGGCATTCCGACGGACTTGTCCAACAGGACAATGTGACACCTCACATGTCCAGAATTACTACAGAGTGGCTCCAGAAACACTCTTCTGAGTTATATACTTCCACTGGCCACCAGACTCCCCAGACATGAACATTATTCAGCATATCTGGGATGCCTTGTAACATGCTGTTCAGAAGAGATCTCTACCCCATCGTAATCTACGGATTTATGGACAGCTCTGCAGGATTCATAGTGTCAATTCCCTCCAGCAATACTTCAGACATTAGTTGAGTCCACGCCACGTCCTGTTCCGGCACTTGTGTGTGCTCGCGGGGGCCCTGTACTATATTAGATAGATATACCTCCTTTTTTGGCTCTTCAGTGCATGTTGACATACTAGTTTCAACAGGCATACATACCACAGAATGAGTTTCAGAACTATCTTTACTACAATGTAGAAGTATCCACAGCCAGTTTCAATTTGAATGATGCTGCGCGGCGTTATTATGAAATATAAAAAAAAAATGGTTCAAATGGCTCTGAGCACTATGGGACTCAACTGCTGAGGTCATAAGTCCCCTAGAACTTAGAACTACTTAAACCTAACTAACCTAAGGACATCACACACATCCATGCCCGAGGCAGGATTCGAACCTGCGATCGTAGCGGTCGCGCAGTTCCGGACTGTAGCGCCTAGAACCGCTTGGCCACTCCGGCCGGCTATGAAACATTAAATTAACTATAAGGATGACGTTACAGCCGCTTTGCAGCAACTCTCTTCAGGATGATTAAACTTAGTTCAGTTATCCTGCAGATGCCAGCTACAAGGATGGTCGCAACAGTTATAATCGAATCGTTCTCCCTAATAACGTTGTAACCAACATTTCTGTCCAAAGCGTATTTTAGTTGAAATGTCGTTATATCTGACATCACGAATCTGCTTTTTAAATTATTTCCACCTCAAGTTTTTTTATGTACCAGTAATCAACCACAAAATTATAGTTCGATGAACGATGTTGCAACTACAGGCAACATGACTGACAACCGAATGCTTTGGTAGCGAGCGCAGCGCAAAAGCACATGAATAAGGGGAGAGAAAATGAACGTATCTGAGTGGAAGCAAAATATACGCAAGGCACAGAGGAATAGCGCATGCCCTCATATGTTGTTGTGGTCTTCAGTCCTGAGACTGGTTTGATACAGCTCTCCATGCTACTCTATCCTGTGCAAGCTTCTTCATCTCCCAGTACATACTGCAGCCTACGTCCTTCTGAACCTGCTTAGTGTATTCATCTCTTGGTCTCCCTCTACGATTTTTGCCCTCCACGCTGCCATCCAATGCTAAATTTGTGATCCCTTGATGCCTCAGAACATGTCCTACCAACCGGTCCCTTCTTCTTGTCAAGTTGTGCCACAAAGTCCTCTTCTCCCCTATTCTATTCAATACCTCCTCATTACTTACGTGATCTACCCATCTAATCTTCAGCATTCTTCTGTAGCACAACATTTCGAAAGCTTCTATTCTCTTCTTGTCCAAACTATTTATCGTCCATGTTTCACTTCCACACATGGCTACACTCCATACAAATACTTTCAGAAACGACTTCCTGACACTTAAATCTATACTCGATGTTAACAAATTTCTCTTCTTGAGAAACGCTTTCCTTGCCATTGTCATTCTACACTTTATATCCTCGCTACTTCGACCATCATCAGTTATTTTGCTCCCCAAATAGCAAAACTCCTTTACTACTTTAAGTGTCTCATTTCCTAATCTAATTCCCTCAGCATCACCCGACTTAATTCGACTACACTCCATTATGCTCGTTTTGCTTTTGTTGATGTTCATCTTATATCTTCCTTTCAAGACACTGTCCATTGCGTTCAACTACTCTTCCAAGTCCTTTGCTGTCTCTGACAGAATTACAATGTCATCGGCGAACCTCAAAGTTTTTATTTCTTCTCCATGAATTTTAATACCTACCCCGAATTTTTCTTTTGTTTCCTTTACTGCTTGCTCAATATACAGATTGAACAACATCGGGGAGAGGCTACAACCCTGTCTTACTCCCTTCCCAACCACTGCTTCCCTTTCATGTCCCTCGACTCTTATAACTGCCATCTGGTTTCTGTACAAATTGTAAATAGCTTTTCGCTCACTGTATTTTACTCCTGCCACCTTCAGAATTTGAAAGAGAGTGTTCCAGTAAACATTGTCAAAAGATTTCTCTAAGTCTACAAATGCTAGAAACGTAGGTTTGCCTTACCTTAATCTTTCTTCTCAGATAAGGCGTAAGGTTAGTATTGCCTCACGTGTTCCAACATTTCTACGGAATCCAAACTGATCTTCTCTGATGTCGACATCTACCAGTTTTTCCATTTGTCTGTAAAGAATTCGCTTTAGTATTTTACAGGTGTGACTTATTAAATTGATAGTTCGGCAATTTTCACATCTGTCAACACTTGCATTCTTTGGGATTGAAATTATTATATTCCTCTTGAGGTCTGAGGGTATGTCGCCTGTGTCATACATTTTGCTCACCAGATGGTAGAGTTTTGTCAGGACTGGCTCTCCCAAGGCTGTCAGTAGTTCTAATGTAACGTTATCTTCTCCCATTGCCTTGTTTCGACTCAGATCTTTCACTGCTCTGTCAAACTCTTCCCGCAGTATCATATCTTCCATTTCATCTTCATCTACATCCTCTTCCATTTCCATGATATTGTTCTCAGGTACATCGCTCTTGTATAGACCCTCTATATACTCCTTCCACCTTTCTGCTTTCCCTCCTTCGCTTAGAACTGGGTTTCCATCTGAGCTATTGATATTCATACATGTGGTTCTCTTTTTTTCCAAAGGTCTCTTTAATTTTCCTGTAGGCAGTATCTATCTTACCCCTAGTAAGATAAGCCTCTACATCCTTACATATGTCCTCTAGCCATCCCTGCTTAGCCATTTTGCACTTCCTGTTGATTTCATTTTTGAGACATTTGTGTTCCTTTTTGCCTGCTTCATTTACTGCATTTTTATATTTTCTCCTTTCATCAATTAAATTCAATATTTCTTCTGTTACCCAAGGATTTCTTTTTACCTACTTGATCCTCTGCTGCCTTCACTACTTCATCCCTCAGAGCTACCCATTCTTCTTATACTGTATTTCTTTCCCAGATTCCTGTCAATTGTTCTCTTATGCTCTCCCTGGAACTCTCTACAACCTCTGGTTTAGTCAGTTTATCAAGGTCCCATCTCCTTAAATTCCCACCTTTTTGCAGTTTCTTCAGTTTTAATCTACAGTTCATAACCAATAGATTGTGGTCAGAGTCCACATCTGCCCCTGGAAATGTCTTACAATTTAAAACCTGGTTCCAAAAGCTCTGTCTTAACATTATATAATCTGTCTGATACCTTTTAGTATCTCCAGGTTTCTTCCATGTATACAACCCTCTTTCATGAATCTTGAATCAAATTTTTAATCACGATCAAGTTATGCTCTGAGCAAAATTCTACCAGACGGCTTCCTCTTTTATCTCTTACACCAAATCCATATTCACCTACTATGTTTCCTTCTCTCCCTTTTCCTACTCTCAAATTCCAGTCACCGACGACTATTAAATTTTCTTCTCCCTTCACTACCCGAATAATTTATTTTATCTCATCATACATTTCATCATCGTCTTCATCAACTGCAGAGCTAGTTGGCATATAAACTTGTACTACTGTAGTAGGCGTGGGCTTCGTGTCTATCTTGGCCACAGTAATGCGTTCACTATGCTGTTTGTAGTAGCTTACCCGCATTCCTATTTTTTTAATTCATTATTAAACCTACTCCTGCATTACCCCTATTTGATTTTGTATTTATAAACCTGTATTCACCTGACCAAAAGTCTTGTTCCTCCTGCCACCGAACTTCACTAAATCCCAATATATCTAACTTTAACCTATCCATTTCCCTTTTTAAATTTTCTAACCTACCTGCCCGATTAAGGGATCTGACATTCCACGCTCCGATCCGTAGAATACCAGTGTTCTTTCTCCTGATAACGATGTCCTCTTGAGCAGTCCCCACCCGGAGATCCGAGTGGGGGACTATTTTACCTCCGGAATATTTTACCCAAGAGGACGTCATCATCATTTAATCATACAGTAAAGCTGCATGCCCTCGGGAAAAATTACTGCTGTAGTTTCCCCTTCCTTTCAGCCGTTCGCAGTACCAAAACAGCAAGGCCGTTTCAGTTAGTGTTACAGGGCCAGATCAGTCAATCATCCAGACTGTTGCCCTTGCAACTACTGAAAAGGCTGCTGCCCCTCTTCAGGAACCACACCTTTGTCTGGCCTCTCAACAGATACCCCTCCGTTGTGGTTGCACCTACGGTACGGCTACCTTCATCGTTGAGGCACGCAAGCCTCCCCACCAACGGCAAGGTCCACGGTTCATGGGGGCAGATGTCTCTATAGAACTGAAATTTCTTTTCTAATAATGGCGCCACAGTTGTTATCATGAACATCTCCTCTTGCAACGAAAGCAAGATTTTCTTCGTCACTAGAGTTAACTAAGTGTTTACATACTTCATTCTATGAGTAGTGTCTTCATCTACATCTACATCCATACTACGCAAGCAACCTGACGGTGTGTGGCGGAGGGTACCCTGAGTTCCTCTATCGGTTCTCCCTTCTATTCCAATCGCGTGTTGTTCGTGGAAAGACGGATTGTCTGTATGCTTCTGTGTGGGCTCTCTCTGATTTTATCCTCATGGTCTCTTCGCGAGATATACGTAGGAGGGAGCAATATACTCCTTGACTCTTCGGTGAAGGTATGTTCTCGAAACTTTAACAAAAGCCCGTACCTAGCTACTGAGCGTCTCTCCTGCAGAGTCTTCCACTGGAGTTTTTTTATCATCTCCGTAACGCTTTCGCGATTACTAAATGATCCTGTAACGAAGCGCGCTGCTCTTCGTTGGATCTTCTCTATCTGTTCTATCAACCCTATCTGAGCAGTATTCAAGCAGTGGGCGAACAAGCGTACTGTAACCTACTTCCTTTGTTTTCGGATTGCATTTCCTTAGGATTCTTCCAATAAATCTCAGCCTGGCATCTGCTTTACCGACGATCAACTTTATATGATCATTCCATTTTAAATCACTCCTAATGCGTACTCCCAGCTTCCAGTTGCTGACCTGCTATTTTGTAGCTAAATGATAAGGGATCTATCTTTCTATGTATTCGCAGCACATTACACTTATCTACATTGAGATTCAATTGCCATTCCCTGCACCATGCGTCAATTCGCTGCAGATCCTCCTGCACTTCAGTACAATTTTCCATTGGTACAACCGCTCGATACACCACAGCACCATCTGCAAAAAGCCTCAGTGAACTTCCGATGTCATCCACCAGGTCATTTATGTATATTGTGAACAGCAACGGTCCTGCGACACTCCCCTGTGGCACACCTGAAATCACTCTTACTTCGGAAGACTTCTTTCCATTGAGAATGACATGCTGCGTTCTGTTATCTAGGAACTCCTCAATCCAATCACACAATTGGTCTGATAGTCCATATGCTCTTACTTTGTTCATTAAAAGACAGTGGGGAACTGTATCGAACGCCTTGCGGAAGTCAAGAAACACGGCATATACCTGTGAACCCGTGTCTATGGCCCTCTGAGTCTCGTGGACGAATAGCGCGAGCTGGGTTTCACACGACCGTCTTTTTCGAAACCCATGCTGATTCCTACAGAGTAGATTTGTAGTCTCCAGGAAAGTCATTGCACTCGAACATAATACGTGTTCCAAAATTCTACAACTGATCGACGTTAGAGTTACAGGTCTATAGTTCTGCACATCTGTTCGACGTCCCTTCTTGAAAACGGGGATGACGTGTGCCCTTTTCCAATCCTTTGAGACGCTTCGCTCTTCTAGAGACGTACGGTACACCGCTGCAAGAAGGGGGGCAAGTTCCTTCGCGTACTCTGTGTAAAATTGAACAGGTATCCCATCAGGTCCAACGGCCTTTGCTCTTTTGAGCGATTTTAATTGTTTCTCTATCCCTCTGTCGTCTATTTCGATATCTACCATTTTGTCATCTGTTCGACAATCTAGAGAAGGAACTACAGTGCAGTCTTCCTCTGTGATACAGCTTTGGAAAACGACATTTAGTATTTCGGCCTTAGTCTGTCATCCTCTGTTTCAGTACCATTTTGGTCACAGAGTGTCTGGACATTTTATTTTGATCCACCTACCGCTTTGACATAAGACCAAAATTTCTTAGGATTTGCTGCCAAGTCAGTACACAGAACTTTACTTTCGAATTCATTGAAGGCCTCTCGCATAGCCCTCCTCACACTACATTTCGCTTCGCGTAATTTTTGTTTGTCTGCAAGGCTTTGGCTATGTTTATGTTTGCTGTGAAGTTCCCTTTGCTTCCGCAGCAGTTTTCTAACTCGGTTGTTGTACCACGGTGGCTCTTTTCCATCTCTTACGATCTTGCTTGGGACATACTCATCTAACGCATATTGTACGATGGTTTTGAACTTTGTCCACTGATCCTCAACAATATCTGTACTTGAGACAATACTTTTGTGTTGAGCCGTCAGGTACTCTGCAATCTGCTTTTTGTCACTTTTGCTAAACAGAAAAATCTTCCTACCTTTTTTAATATTTCTATTTACTGCTGAAATCATCGATGCCGTAACCGCTTTATGATCGCTGATTCCCTGTTCTGTCCACAAGTCTGAGTCTACCAGAAAATCCATATCTGATGGCAGAAAGGAGTGTGCTCTGATACCGGAAAGAAGCGTGAGGTTCAGGAAACGTCTATGAGCCAACTTCCCCATTGCATATCGGTAGGTACTGCCTTGCCTGGCGCCGCTCAAGCGCCTTCGTGCTTGTGTCACGGTTCTGCTATCCTCTGCTTTTTAAATATGGACTACCGTTTTCGGCGCTCTTTGTTCACAGCTTGACGGGAATGATGGGGAGTGGCTGTAAGATACACTCCTGGAAATGGAAAAAAGAACACATTGACACCGGTGTGTCAGACCCACCATACTTGCTCCGGACACTGCGAGAGGGCTGTACAAGCAATGATCACACGCACGGCACAGCGGACACACCAGGAACCGCGGTGTTGGCCGTCGAATGGCGCTAGCTGCGCAGCATTTGTGCACCGCCGCCGTCAGTGTCAGCCAGTTTGCCGTGGCATACGGAGCTCCATCGCAGTCTTTAACACCGGTAGCATGCCGCGACAGCGTGGACGTGAACCGTATGTGCAGTTGACGGACTTTGAGCGAGGGCGTATAGTGGGCATGCGGGAGGCCGGGTGGACGTACCGCCGAATTGTTCAACACGTGGGGCGTGAGGTGTCCACAGTACATCGATGTAGTCGCCAGTGGTCGGTGGAAGGTGCACGGGCCCGTCGACCTGGGACCGGACCGCAGCGACGCACGGATGCACGCCAAGACCGTAGGATCCTACGCAGTGCCGTAGGGGACCGCACCGCCACTTCCCAGCAAATTAGGGACACTGTTGCTCCTGGGGTATCGGCGAGGACCATTCGCAACCGTCTCCATGAAGCTGGGCTACGGTCCCGCACACCGTTAGGCCGTCTTCCGCTCACGCCCCAACATCGTGCAGCCCGCCTCCAGTGGTGTCGCGACAGGCGTGTATGGAGGGACGAATGGAGACGTGTCGTCTTCAGCGATGAGAGTCGCTTCTGCCTTGGTGCCAATGATGGTCGTATGCGTGTTTGGCGCCGTGCAGGTGAGCGCCACAATCAGGACTGCATACGACCGAGGCACACAGGGCCAACACCCGGCATCATGGTGTGCGGAGCGATCTCCTACACTGGCCGTACACCACTGGTGATCGTCGAGGGGACACTGAATAGTGCACGGTACATCCATACCGTCATCGAACCCATCGTTCTACCATTCCTAGACCGGCAAGGGAACTTGCTGTTCCAACAGGACAATGCACGTCCGCATGTATCCCGTGCCACCCAACGTGCTCTAGAAGGTGTAAGTCAACTACCCTGGCCAGCAAGATCTCCGGATCTGTCCCCCATTGAGCATGTTTGGGACTGGACGAAGCGTCGTCTCACGCGGTCTGCACGTCCAGCACGAACGCTGGTCCAACTGAGGCACCAGGTGGAAATGGCATGGCACGCCGTTCCACAGGACTACATCCAGCATCACTACGATCGTCTCCATGGAAGAATAGCAGCCTGCATTGCTGCGAAAGGCGGATATACACTGTACTAGTGCCGACATTGTGCATGCTCTGTTGCCTGTGTCTATGTGCCTGTGGTTCTGTCAGTGTGATCATGTGATGTATCTGACCCCAGGAATGTGTCAATAAAGTTTCCCCTTCCTGGGACAATGAATTCACGGTGTTCTTATTTCAATTTCCAGGAGTGTAGTTATTTTTCTGCGATGACTTTTTAAAAAGAACGTTTATAACCTGACGGTGCATCTTCTTGTGACACGAAACCGTTCGTGACTTTTACTAAAAAAAGTTTTCTACAGCCAGTGGAGAGTATTTCTTTCAAAATGTGGAAATCTCGCTGCGGTTGCCCGCAATTTAAAATAACAGCCATTAAAAACCTTATGAGAGTCTGGTTTTTATTCTGGCCTTTACATCCGTCACAAAGACGGTCAGAGTTCTTTAACACTAGGTGAAAAACTAATATTGATATAACTAAGGAAAAAATTGCAAACCTGACAAGCCAAACAACTTAGGTCCTGGACTAAGGCTGTTTTTCCAGTCATTTGTTTCTGGAAATATTGTACAGGAAACGCGGACTGAAGTCATTTTGATATTAAACGATGCAACTTAGGCACCTGAACATTGCTCTACTCATGACTCAAAACCATGGACATGTCGACTAAATTAGTTTCGCAAATTCGTCTTTCATATCAAACTGCCCGTCTCGTCTTCCCCTGCCGCACTGTGGGACGTTGTAAAGTTATTGTTTTCATGTTTACTGTCTGCATCGAAGAATCCCGAATAAATAGAGATATTAATATGTCACAGAATACATGGGTAATTTTGCCACATTGGCGTCCTCTTTTGTTGGAAGGTGTTTCTTTGTGGGAATATTATACCCTATCTCTGAGGACTCGCATGATACTCTACAGTGATTGTCGACCGATTACGATCATTGCTTTCTTCGTTTTTCAAGAAAGGTTGTTACAATTTCGCGAAATTTCTATAGGTAAGTTTTCAAAAATTTGTGTCAGCTGTATTATGTGCGTCTTATGCAATGAGATTAAGGGTCATACAGGTTCGAAGAGTAGTAGTTTATTACACACTGGTCTTATTCTGTCAGTTTTTCTTTGATGATGGAAAGGATATTTTTCCAAGGTGACGTACATGGTTGCATGGAATATCTGAAATCTCTGGTGCAAGTGTTCCTTCCTCTTCTAGGTAATTCTTATACATCCTTCGTTTTTCTTCGAAAACTTTGTTTATATACTTGCAAATATCAACGCCACTGAAAAACGAGACATCTAATAGAGGTAGAATAGTTTGAGCATCATCTATACTCCATACTCCATCTATTCTCCATACAAAAGTAAATTAGAGGAAGATCTGAAAGCTAAGCAACTGTACGAAGGCAACAAATGTTCTCTGGGTGATAACATAAAACAGAAAAATCAGAAACTTCCCAACATTGTAACAACTTACAATTTACTTCGAATGGCGATTTTAATGGCGACGTTCAATGTGAAACGTCCCCTTAGACAAATTTATGAATTACTGTGCTGATGAAGCTCTTACGCTATTTGATTGTCAAACATCTGAGCAAAACTGAACGTATTCAGACATTTCGCTCTTTACCTATTCTGATCAACACTAAACTGACACACAATACTTTTAGCGCAACGCAGTCTGACTTTCAATAATCCCTACAAAAGGATGGTCCTGACTAACATTAACGTATACCTTTCACAAATCACTTACCTCACAAAAATCTTCGTTACTCGAACTACTGCAGTACAGCGAGCGCCACTACTGCCAGCTAAATAAAAGGTTCAAACTACTGAAGGCACTAACTACTGATAGGCATAGTTAACAAATGAAAGATTTTGATAGAGAACGAACAATGTATTTACCTTAATAGTGTTTAAAAGTCATAATATATATATATATATCAGTCCATGATATCCAATATTACAAATTTACTGTCTCTGATTGACTCACGTCCTGATAATCCACTCTCAAAACTCCACCGTCTCTCTCCCCACATCCACCACTGCTGGTGGCTCAACTCAAACCGCGCCACGCTACGCACTGTTAACAGCCAACTGCCCAACACTACAATAACAATGTTCCATCAATGCAAACCAGCCACAGACTGCACACAGCACAGTCAGTGATTTTCATATAGAGCGCTACATGGCGTTACCAACATAAGAACCTAAACAGCCTACTTACATAGCCCCCGTGCTCCCCACAAAAAATTTTACAAATTGTTTTGGGCAGTGGCCAATACAGATTTGAAAAAAATTTACATAATTACAATAACAAAGATATCAAATGCACACACTTATTGATACACTTCTGGTCAAAAGCAAAGATTTTCTCACAGTCCATAAAGACAGTCCTGATCATTCATCACAGTAGTAATTACAATTTTATGCACAAAGTCTGAGCAGTAAAAGAAAATGCACATGGAAGTAGTGGATTTCCATGCAGTCTTGAAGAAGTAGTGTTGTCCTTCCAACGGAAAGACAGTGCTGACTCTTGACATGCAGACAGGTAATGGGCCACAACAGAGCAAACCCACCGCAGAGTCAGTCAAAGTTTTGAAGAATATTGGTAGGTAGGTCATCACAGAGCAGACGCACTGTAGTCCTGGTGGGCCACCAGAGGTGCAGACCCACTGCAGTCCTTGTAGAAATAATGGTATTGATGGTCATCAAAGGTGCAGACCCACTGCAGTCCTTGTAGAGATGGCCAGCAGCCACCTGTTGCGACTGTGCAAGTGCCCAATCACCATCGAAGAGTCTTGCAGACAATATAGCAAGTCCATGACCACCACTTGTGCACTCACAAAGTTTTTGGAATTGTCCTTAGAACCAGCAATGCTGATAACGAGTGCCTTGCTGGATTATTAACACATGTGCAAGCACTAAAAGTCCCTTTTTTCACATGTTGGGCATATACTATGACCAACAGAAACGTGTGCACTGTAATGAAGCTTAATTTGAAGAACTGGTGTCTATACAATTATAAATTTGCAACATAAGAATACAATTACAACGGTACAAAATACATCATTAAAGAACTTAGCAGTACAGATAACATTTGTAGTAATACAGGCTTTACAAAAGAATAGAAATAAACATGTACATCAGTGTTACAGGAATTATGACATAAGTAAATAAATAAAATAGTGAGAATAGTTTTCGCAACATTAATTTCACATATGAGCATTGAAATAGAATAGAATAAATGATGTCTAAACATCTTTACAAAGTAAATAACATAATATTAGAAAAATTTTACAACATATCTCTTATCAGATAAACATATAAAGACAAGAAGAACACAAATACACAAGGGTACGCAAACACCTAGCGGAATAACACAAAAGGAAAGGACAGGGTTTGTTTTACTGCAGTATTTCGCAAACAAAACTTTCTTTACTTCTTGGAGATATCCCTTCATTCATCATTATTCCCAAAAAGTTCTATCTATACCTGTTGTCCCTAAACCCTACTGTTTTGTTCATATCCTCTTTCTAAATAAATTTTTCTCACTGTACAATACTCATTTTTTCCAAATATTTTTCATATAACTTCTCAATGCATTTCTTCCAATTCATCGCAGTTAGGTTCTTATATAGTCTACCCCCTCTTAAGCTAACTTAAATCTACTGAGCTCAGATATACATACTAAGGGGCGAGGCAATGCAGCAGCACATAACAAATTAAGAAAAACAGCAATGACAAAAAAAAATGGAATTTGGCAAAGCAAGCAGCAGCATTTCTAAATTAGCAAAGCAAATGCAACATTACAACTAATATGAGCCAATGTGGAGCAACAAGAAAAATAAATCAGTAGTAAAACTGGCTTAACAGAGTAATACAAAGTGAAATTCAGTAGCAGTATGCCTGGCACACAGCAGCAGCAAATGCAATAACTTATACCTAAACGTGACAAAGCTCAAACAGCAAAAATATGACAGTAAAGATAGGAAATGTCTAATTAATATGTCACATCTTAACACTAGAGTGATGCATCACCTTGACTTACTCTACGAAACAAGTTACCAAATCGTTGAAAAAATTATGTTTGCAATTCCTGTGGAGGGAAATGTCTATTTGTGCTCTCTTTTCTAAGAAAGTACATCATAATATTATTCTTTACTGGGTCTGTAGACAGAAAATGGTGATATTAGTACATCTATTAAATTTTATTTTAACCAATACTGCAGTGCAACTAGAAACTAGATATTAAACAAATTAGGCAAATATATATGCAGGAAGGCATGAAACATCATTCAGTAGGCAAATGGCGTCTCCAAAGGCAGTATAAAATCTCTCAACTAGCAAGACAATAGCTGTGAAATGTTTCTCATCGTTTCATTACTCATTTCAGTAAATATCAGAAAGTGTCGTATTTGCGATGCTTTCTGCAAAGGAATGTCAATATCGAAGCTAATGGCCTCTTTTTTTCTCCACCTAATGGCTTTTTCTCCAGGCGTGGCACAGCTGGGCGTCCACAACGCATTACATCAAGGTCACTTAGCTTTCTTACCGAAATATTTACGACAGCAGTTTGCGCTACAGTGACATTCTCATATAAAAAAATTTCACAGGTCGAGAATTTGCATTACAAATGTATAGAAACAAAATCCTATAAATATAACAGTGTCCAAAAAATTTTCGTCGGCTTTGTGATACATTCAGGCATTTACACACATTTCATAACTCTTAAAGTACGATTCTTGGTTTCCAACATCCTTTTTCACAAATCAGAGTCCCTAACCACTACCTATTACTCCTTACCTTATTACACATATACATATTCGTCGACACCTTTTCAATATTTCATCATAATAAATACGTAGCATAATAAAATTCCTCATATAGCATCAGCTTATTGATCATAAACATACCTCAACAGCATAATACACAATGCCGTCGTAATTATAACATGATAACACCTCAGTCAAATCTCAAAATCGTCGTAGCTTCCTCCAATAATTTCAAAACCTAAAAAAATTCTCTGCTCATTTCAGTAGTGTCATCTACCTCAAACATACTTTAAAAATCATGATCCCATACGAAATGCGACATTCAAAGCTCTCATTGTATCACATTGGTTCCAAAAAATATATGAACAGTTCACAGAATACAAACAAAGTACAATTTCATAAGTGTGAAGTTATCCAACTGTGCAACTACATAAACATCTGTCACTGATGTAGTAAAATAAATGTTTGTCTCTCTCAGTTAAATGATCAGAGAGCTGTGTAATTAATGTGTTAGAGAAATATGGTACCGATGTATAAAGTTGTATAAGCAAATACCATATTGGCTAGGGCTCCTTGTGCTTGCCAAACACATGGTACACAAAGTAAGCGTGTACCCCCTTGAGGATTAATGTAATTATACCCTCAGGTGTTACAGATTACAGCAATGGAATGAAATGTATCATGGAAAACTTTCTTTGTAATTAAAAAAATCTTTAAAAATAAATGTTTTAAGTACAAATTTAATCACTCAAAAGCGTGTCGTGTAGCGCTAAATGTGCATCTTGCTGTAAGATAATTCTGTGGAAGTGTCGTAGTTATCGTCCTCTGTAAGCAAAGTTTTGCTGAAGTCAAATATACTCACCTCATCATAAACAAAAGTGAAATGCTTTGCATATAGATATCGTAGTTATTACGCTTATTGCCGTGATGAAGAAAGTACTGTACTGTAACGTATTGTTGTGCTACGGAAAAGGCTGTCTCATTGAAGCTATACCACAAAAGTTACTACTAAAACATGTTTTACTTTCCAGAATAATACAGAAAAACCGGGCAGATAAAACACATACACCGAAAAAGCAACAATGTAAATTGTCACTCATTAGTAGCGTCATGATATAATCGTGTAGCTGTCACATAAACTAACCACTGTGTCACCTGGTGTCTCTCAGAAAGTACTTTAACTCCAGGATGTATTTTCAAGTAAACCAAAATGTTGCATTAAAATCTCATTAGCAGTACCGATATATGTTCTAATTATGTGAGCTGTATATTCGTTACGTAATCGTGCAACTAACAAGCTAGAATGTACAAATAACAACACTGTGTTGTCTGTTCACTATAACAATGCATTCGTAATTACTGTCGAAATATGTTCGCTTGGTTCTTGATTGGATATTTAACTTCAAACATTGTTGCATGTTAACAGTTTCGAAGTCTGACAAAGCATACTAATATCGTGAAGTGAAAAATTTTATAGCAAAGACTAAATTAAAAAGCAGATTATCTTTCAATAAACAGTTTTACATGTGAAATGTGGTGCAATCTTTTTACCCTTTCTAGTACGCAGAGTTTCAACTTCAACGCAATTATCATGTGGTATACGTTGGTAAAGAATACTGGAATTTTCGCAAGGTTAGCGTCTATGTTACTTTTCCCTGAGCCAGCCGGCGTACGTGGCTGCCTGCGGTGCGAGTCATTGACTGTTTCTTTGCTGGCGCGCGTCGTTATTGGGATTTGTAGATCTAACTTCTACAAATTCACCTTGTCGAGAGGGCCCTGCCCTGTTTGAAACCTGCCAGTTCTGATGCAATTCAGGCCTGTCGTTACGATTATATCGTCTGTCGTCATGTCGGAAGATTCCATAATTTCTTTCTTGTTGGTCACATGGTTGAGAATGTCTCCCTGAATGGTAACTGCACGGTGGACCATTGCGTCTTAAGTTATTCTGTCTCCCATGATAATAATTGTTTTGGTTCCCATATTGTCTGATTCTCTGATTGTCTCTGTGATAGTCATTACCGCAGAGAGGTGATCTTTCCCTGTAATTATTACTACTCTGCCAACGGTTGTCATATGAGTGGTGTCTGTTTTAGTCACGATTTACGTTGTAAGAATTGCATTGTCGTGTGCAGTTATTATTTCTTCATACCGGAATTGCGACGGATGTGACCTGTATTGTTGTGCTCCTGTTTTCGCGTTCCGCTATCATCAGTGTCAATTTCCAGTTCTTGTAACAGTCCCTGAAAAGCTTCAATGTCGCCTTTGCAACGTCGTGCCAAAATAATATGTCGTAAATGTTCAGGCAATTTGATTAAGCAAATGCGGATGAGTTCTGAGGGGCTGTATGGGTTTGAGAGATACTGATTCTTATGTAACATGTCTTCGAAATATTTGACAAGACTGGAAACTTCAGATTGTTCGAAATGATTCATCATTATGATGCTATGTTTTACTCGGTCTTGCGTAGCTAGAGACCAATATGCTGAGAGGAAGACATGATAAAATTCTCCTTCACTGTGACAATCGTGAACGAGCGATCACAGTCTTACAGCTGGTTCATTCTCTAAGTAGCCACACATAAATTCTAACCTGTGCTCCAGTGACCAGTAGGGAGGAAAACAATGAGAGAATTGATGGAGCCACGCTTGTGGATGAATGTCGTTGCCAGAATTCTTAAATATGTTGCATTTACCTGTGGTAATGAAGAGATTATAGTCAAAATCATCATGTCGGCGATTCGCATATCGGTCATTGTTACTTCTTTTCGGCAGTTCCATCTCAAAATTCGGTGCACCTTGCCAATTTCTTTCATAACTTCCGAAATGCCCTTTGTTATTATTTTGTGGCTTTTCCGTATTTCCAAGTCCCTCTTCCCGTGTTGGAGCGCGAATGTCCTCTTGAATACGTAATTCTTGTATTACTTGGGCCAAGTGATCTTGTACGTCCCAGATTTCTCATATGTGTTGCGTATTAATGTGATTCTGATTTTGTTTGAATTTCTTAATTTGTTCATACTCTTCTGTGTCAGTGATGGCTACAGGTCTTGTGTCATTCAGATCATCATCTACCTTTGTAGATAAGTTAGTGAACTGATCCGAAAGTTCGGCTAGTTTCTCCGATAGTGAACTTATTTCCTGAGTGTGTTTTCCTGAAACAAGTTTCAGAGTGTCCATTTGTGTTGAAATCGTATCTACTGTGTCCTTTAAGTTTTCCTGAGTTTTTGTAAGTTGCGTAACCGAATCGGTAGATGCAACTGAGTCAATTTTAGCCCGCAAGGTCTCGTGATTTTCATGAACAATAGTTTGCAGTTCTTTTACGGCTGATTCTTGTTTCTGTAATGCATTTTCATGCCGCGAAAAAATAGGTTGAAAATGTTCACAAATTTGTGTTTTTACGTCATTACAGGTATTTTGACATTTCGATTCGATTTTATGTAACTCAGTAGTTAAATCTTCACGTATTTGTTCAAGCGCGGTGTCTAACTTTTGAAGATTTTGTTCCATTGCGTCTAACTGCTGCTGCGTTTGTCTCTGGGGTTGTTCCATTATGTCTAACTTTTGAAGATTTTGTTCGATTGTGTCGAACTTTTGAAGATTTTGTCCCACTTGTTTCTGCTTTTGTTCAAGCGTTGTGTCTAACTTTTGTGGCCTTTGTCCCATTTGTTGCATTAACTGTAATAACAATGGGCTGGTGTCTGAAACATGTTCCTCAGTGCTATTCGGCACTGCATTTGAATCGGCAATATTCGCATTTTGAAAAGCACAAAATGTGTCTTGACTTATTTGAGAAAACGGCGAGGACGCAAACCCTGAATCTACAGTATTTGCAAGATTGTGTCCTGTCATTTCGGATTCCTGAGGCGAGCTGTTGCCGATCGATCGATCGATAATGCTTCCCTGTTCACTAATTGTTTCACTGTCTACACCATTATTTGCAGCCCGCTCCATTTCCCTATGCACAATTACCAAATAACTACTTTGAACATTAATTAATTCATTACACGGTGGCGCTAACACACTGCTTTCGTTTTCACTGTCATTTCTCAGTTTACTTTGGAGCCTAATGTTACGTTTTTCTCACGTCATAATTATCACGTATTTCACACGATAACAAGAAAAGCACAATCTGAAGAGCAAAAATAAGAAAACACATTAACATAGCACTGAAAATAATATCTAGTTAATTGCAAGAGCAGCTGCGAAATACTTGGTGCAAATCTACATGCATGCCACAACTGTTTTACTGTACAACAATGAAACACTACAACTACAAAGGAAATTCTCTCTATAATTACGCGCTATCAATAGCTACACTAATTACAGAAACTACAAGAAAAAATCAGAAGATTCCAGGGAGACATCCTCGGCTAAGCGTCGACATATGAAACGTCCCCTTAGAAAAATTTATGAATTACTGTGCTGATAAAACTCTTACGCTATTTGATTTTCAAACAGCTGAGCAAAACTGAACGTACTCAGACATTTCGCTCTTTACCTATTCTGATCAACACTAAACTGACACACAATATTTTTAGCGCAACGCAATCTGACTTTCAATAACCCCTACAAAAGAATGGCCCTGACTAACATTAACGTATACCTTTCACAAATCACTTACCTCACAAAAATCTACGTTACTCGAACTACTGCAATACAGCGAGCGCCACTACTGCCAGCTAAATGAAAGGTTCAAACTACTGAAGGCACTAACTACTGATAGGCATAGTTAGCAAATGAAAGATTTTGATAGAGAACAAACAATGTATTTACCTTAATAGTGTTTAAAAGTCATAATATATATATAGCAGTTCATGACATCCAGTCTTACAAATTTACTGTCTCTGATGGACACACGTCCTGATCATCCGCTCTCAAAACTCCGCCATCTCTCTCCCCACATCCACCACTGCTGGCGGCTCACCTCCAACCGCGCAACGCTACGCGCTGTTAACAGCCAACTGCCCAACACTACAATAACAATGTTCCAATAATGCAAACCAGCCACAGACTGCACACAGAACAGTCAGTGAATTTCATATAGAGCGCTACGTGGCGTTACCAACATAAAAACCTAAACAGCCTACTTACAAATGCTTCCGGTTCTTCTCTTTTATGGTGGCGCAGAAAAGGAAAATTGTATTTGTGGCTTCTGCGAATTAAATAAGCTAAGATGCCTTACTAAACTGCAAAACTGTATTACATAAAACGGCATGTATTGTGTACGTATCATTACATCTCGTTTCTTTCTCACACGTAGTTTGTTTTCTACATTTTTAGCAGTCTTTCAGCATTACCTGGCTGTTCACAACTAGCATTCATTTCGCATTTTACTTATTTCGCTTTTTAATAATAAAAAAACGGAAATTTCTTCCCACAAGGTATAACTAACTACAGTGACTCTCTCTTTTTCTCGGTTTTGAAAGTTTGAATCATTCCTGTCTCCTATAAACATAAAATAGGTTTCTTGTCTCCTCCCAAATTTGCTTAGACCTATTACAACGTTGTCCAGGTAACGATGAAAACATGGAAGTGTTTGATAATGACATAGCCTTAGGCACAAACGGATTTCATTCAATTTTTTTTAAAACAACCACAAGACGTAATTAGTATTTTTATTGACCTGTTTCGTTCTTCAAATCTGTATACATAGATATCTCATAGCTGTACATATCCGATTAGCTTTTGAAATACATTTGTAAAAATTACAGTATATTTCAAAATGCACTATCAAAATTACATATTTAAAATGTCTTTACAAATGCGCATTAAAAATCATTGTTTCTAAAAATATTTATGTTAGGATAATACGGCAGTTATTCAAAAACTTAGTTTTAACAGTTGCTGTCCCTGCAGGCAATGCTTCTTCTTGTTGAATTTCACTCACATATTCGTCCATTCTTTCCAAAAAGCTCTGAGTAAAACACTTTTCTTTATCTGTGAACTGTGCTGTGTGAGTGAGTCATTCCATCTAGACCCATGAAAAATTAAATCATGTATAACTCCTGTGCTGATTAGAGATTATTGCTGTTCGTAATGCAACTGGAGTCACTCAGTGAGTCATTTGCTGCAAATGTCGTGTGACCTTAAATTGACTGTCGGTGTCACGACTATTTAGTAGAGGATAGCCAAGAAACGAAGACGATGACCTGACGTTCTCGACTCTTAGTCGCAGAGGTTGGGCGGGCACTACGATTTGAATTTTCCTTCGTGTGAGAAGTGTAGCGTGAGATAATTAACAGAGTTTGTGAAAGTGATTCAAGGAATGGATGTATACAATAGTGATATCCTAGTCGAATCTTATAGAAGTGCTCGGTAACACATGTATACTAGGAAATGAACCTTTGACCATATTTTGGGTGGATTTAAACCCTTCTTCTTCAGAAGTACATGTAAATAAAATTTAATTTGGAAAACACAAAATAATGAAGAAATGTGACGTATGTTCCATGAAAATAGGCTTCCATCGCACATCATTCTATACATCATAAATATGCTTGTCTCTATGCTCAGGGATTTCAAGTAAGAGTGCTTAAAATCTAGGAACAAAAACTATCAAATAAAATGACAGGTAGTTTTATAAGCTGCTTTTGATTCATTTACTAATTTCTAATCGTTGCTGAAGCGCAGCCATATTCAAAACACGTTTCTGTCTTGGGGCCTTTTTCCCGCTGCAACGCGTATTACTGTTGATTTGGCAATGTTAGTTGCAGAGGGTGGAAGAATGCCCTTCTTGCCGCCACACCAAGCCCCCAGGACAGAATGAGTGTATCTCATCTGTCTGTGTCTATTGTAAGCCATGGAATATGGAATAGTCCGAACGTTTTCAAATGTCTGCGAGTCGTGTAATTGAGGCGTAGCATGAGGAACAGCCCGATATTCACCTAGCGGGGTGTGGAAAACCGCCTAAAAACCACATCCAGGCTGGTTGGCATACCGGCCCTCGTCATTAATCCGCCGGGCAGATTTGTTCGGGGTTCGGCGCGCCTACCCGGGTCCCGAAAGCAGCACATTAGTGCTCTCGGCTACCCTGGCGGGTTCAGAACACATGTATACTTGTCGAAATTCGTTGTGATGTCTAACAGTCATCGGATATAGCCGCAAAATTAAAATTTTCTGTCAATACTGAACTACTATCAAGGTATTATCTTCAGCAGTAGAATGAGACTAGGACTCCTGACCACCGTAACCCTCATCAGATCCTACGTTACACTCTTCTAATAATGGGACTTAGCGTTGCATGATGATGAAAAGCAAAATTTTGATAAAGACATTGAAATTGTTTATGAATCAGCTTAAGTAGCACTAGCCAAACTGCAACGACTGCTCCAAATAAGTTCCACCTACCTCAAGAGATTATCACATATTTTGCGACGGTTCATGAAACACAGTTGTAAATGTGTATGCTTTACAAGCAAAATATTGTGCTAGCCACTGTAGTGTCTTTAAATTATATTATTCTACATCTACATATGTACTCCACAAGCCACCTGACGGTGTGTGACGGTGCGTGCTTCTCGTACCAAACCGTGATCCTACCTTCTCAGATCCATTCGCGAATAGAAGAATGATTGCCGGTAAATCTCCGTATCAGCTCTAATTCCTCGTTGTCGTCATTTCGCTAGACGTATGTCGCAGGAAGTAAAATGCTGTGGCACACCTCCCGGAATCTAGTCTCTCGGAAGTTCAATTGTAAACCACTCCGTTTTCCACAACGCTTATGTTCTAGCGTCTTCCAACGGAATTTGTTGAGCATCTCCGTAAGGCTCTTGCACCTGTTAAATGATCGTGTGAGGAAACGCTCCTCTCTTCGTCGGATCTTGTCTGTCTCTTCTATTAATCAAGCTTGGCAAGAGTCTCACACTGATCAGCAACACTCAAGCATCGGTCCACAAGTGTTTCGTAAGCCACCCCTTGTGTCGATGAGTTACATTTCCTTAAGATTGCTATTTGTTTTATGTTGTCATTCCACTTGGGTAGCTCTAGTTGGTTACTTCTCTGTGTTTCACAGTAGCTACTGTTCCAACAGTTTGGCATCAATCGTGTCATTGCAAAGTAGTGCATATCTTCTTCTATGTATGAGCAATATGTTACATTGATTTACGTTCAAGGTCAACTGTCAATCCCTGTACTATTCATGAATCCTTTGCAGGTATTCCTCCAGTTCGCCAACTTCTCACATACAACCACATCAACTGTAAACAGCATAAGACATTATCACTAAATCATCTATGGAAGGCGTTCCAGGAGAAATGTTCAATATCAGGGATATTACAGGAACGACCACTCGAAGGAGAAAGGTCTAGTTAATAAACGATTATCTCATAGCTATGAGCATTTCATCTTTAATGCTGTGAAGCAAATCTCTCGTATTGCAAGCTCTATGATTTACATATTTTGAGAGGAGATATATAGACTAAAATAATAAAAAGAAATGTCCAGAAAACATGGGTTTCGAAGTCCATACCTTAAGATGTATGAGCACTTCTTCATCTTTGCTGCTGTGAAACACATCTTTTCTAATGAATAGGTACTCATAGCTCTTAAGGTATACATTTTAAAGCTTAGGTTTACTAGACCATTTTTTTTCTAGTTTGGACCATACTACCTCCTACCAAAATAAGGAAACCAAGTAGCTTGCAGTAAGAGAGATCTGTCTCACAGTACCGAGTTTGAAGAAGTGTTTAGAGCTCTTAAGGCACGCATTTTACAGCCCATGTTTAGTGGGCGTTTTTCCTTCGAATGGTCGTTCTTGTCATATCCGTGAATATTAACTATTCCTCCCGGGACACCGTGTATATATTGCAAACACTTATCACATTTCCTAGGGAAATTACTTAAATTAAATTAACATTTACTGATTTTGTTCCGTTAAAAGCGACGAGTTGAGCTATATTTTTAAGGAAGCCTTGAATCCGGTCACAAATCTGGTTAGATACTCAGTAACCTCTTTTTTTTCACTAGATGGCTGTGGAGGACGGTGTCAAATGCTTTCCTGAAGTCAACGAACACATCAGCCTGGGCGCCATTGTCTACAGCACTACGGATCGCTTGGAAGAATAGAGCGATCTCAAATTTCGCACGACCTCTGTTTGCTTAAACCACTTTTATAGAGGAGATTTTTGTTCTCCAAAAACGTCGTAATACGTGACCGTAAAATGTATTCCACGATTCTAAACTGAAAGTATCGAATGAAATTTTAACTTCCAAGTTCAGTCTATTCATTAGGTAAAGAGATTTTAATATCTGGTTATGTGCAAGAACCTTCAATCTCTTGAGCAGGCCACTACTTTTAGCTTCATTAGAATGTTTCGTGTTCTTTCAAATATCTGTTATTACGAGGTCGCACTAAAAGGTAATGCCTCCGAATTTTTATCTGAATCACACAACTGTTATTACGAGATCATACTGAAAAGTAATACCTCCGAATTTTTATGTGCAAACTCTTAAGGCTTTTTAATAAAACAAGCGTTATTAACGTTGTACGGGGTGTTAAAAAAAATCCCTTCCCAGTGCCGTATTATTGTTAGCCGTGCGTGACGTAACCCACAGTGAATATACCGAAATGAAACTCAGTGAAATACAAGTTATTAACTTATTGAATATTCATTTTTACTTATAAATTTTCACATTACATGTTGAAAGTGTCCCCCCTGTTGTTGAATACACAATGCAATTAGTCTAATCATGTTTACAAACACAAGGTGTAACATTTCTTCTGTAACAGAAGCTGTGAAAGTGGATATTGCAGTTTTCGTTTCATCGATGGATTTTGGACGGTTTTTATAGACAGTTGCTTTCGCTGCACACCAGAAGAAAAAGTCAGGTGGCGTGAGGTCAGGCGATCGTGCAGGCCAAAGACCCTGTGAATTTATGCTATCACCAAAAACATCAGCAAGCACTGAAATTGAAACGCGAGCTGTATGCTCGGTGGCACCATCTTGATGAAAATAACCGTTTAGTAATTCACTTAATACAAGTTATCCTATGAATGGGTACAGAATATCACTGCAGTATCGTTGTGCGTTTATTGTTTCGTTGAAAAATATGGGACCCACAATCCGACGTCTAGAAATTGCAGTCAAATCTCCTACTTTCACAGAATTATGTAGTTCCTCATGAATACACAATGGATCTGCAGTACTTTTCATACGAGAATTTTGCGAGTTCATGTGCCCGGATAAAAGAAACGACGCCTCATCAGTAAAAAATGTTTAATTAAGAATATTCCTTCCATTTTGTTGAACGAAATTTTTCAACCATTGACAATAATGTAGTTAGTCTCTTGCCATGATCAGTATTTTTCAGTTCTTGCACGACTGTCACTTTGTATGGGAAAAGTTCTAATTTTTTCCTTACAGCTGTGTGGGCCGTCCCGACACTAACATCGATTTCCTGGACGAGTTTTCTTACTGACTTGTTCGGACTCCTGGACATTTTATCGGAAATATTGAGTAGTTTATACTCAGAAAAAAAGCTAGGACGACCACTTCTCGGTGCAGCTGTCACTGAACCCGTACTTCGAAGTTTGTTAGTAAAATCTCGCACAGTATCGCGATGTGGGAGTGTTGTTTCCGGGAAAACCGAATTAAATGGTTGACGAACTGAAACTGTGTATTTACCGCCAGCTTTGAACACTTGTTCGACGAAAAACACACGTTCTTCAATGGATAGCATTTAAACAAACGAACAAAGGAACTAAAACGTTCACGTCAACACGTAACGACACACGCCAACGCTACTACTGACGCTGGCTGAGATAAACGAAACAGAGGAATGTTGGGAGAGTCCACATGAAGGAAAGTAACCTAGGCAGGCGAGCAATCACACGGCACGAGCGGCTAACAATCATACGGCGCTGCGGAGAGACTTTTTGAACACCCAGAGTAGATGCACCAGATAGCTGCTTATAATATCTTTATTTACGACAGACTATTTCGGCTTTATCGCCATTTTCAAGCACCTGCGATTACAATTTTGGTGGGAAACATATATGACTGTGAATGTCATTTATATTAAAGTAGGTGTATTGTAGTCATGTCCACTAGATTGATGTGACATCGATTTTGCGTCGTTAGTGGGCAGTCTTATAACCGTCACTGTTTTAATAAGACGGTAAATGATGTTAGTATGTTGAAAATAAGGTGTTAACTACGATGTGACAGTAGTTTGACAGTTCTACTCTTACGACGCTGTGTTTTTACAAAGATTGTGGAGATGAGCAGCGATATTATTTTACTAACTAAATTTCGTTAAGATTGTCTTTGGTTGTTGCATATGTTATTTCCGTCATAATCATTTTTGTGTCTAAAAGATCAATAAAATTTTTGAGGTAGTGGTACTTGTGTCTAAATTCTGTACGTTCGTTTAATATTTCTTGAGGGTATTTTCTCGTGTACATATAAATTTCTAATGCTCCAAGAATGTTCGTTCTAAAACCATTTGACGTTCTGTGTAGAATCTGCAGTGCATTTTCGATCGTATCAGCAGTGTGATTTTAATTTTTCAAGTATAGAAGGAAGCTCGACTGTTTGTATTCGCTCTCTCGGTAATTTCCAGGAGTATTTGCCTATCGAAGGCGCGGGCTCCAGACGATAGATATCGAACGTGCAATTCTAAATTGATCACACGACTGTGGTGACGGGCGTTATGAGCACGTTTATAGTGGTCACAACAGCAACGAAAAAGGAAAAGCGTTACTCAAATAGTTGTAATTACAAAGGAAGTGACTTACCTGATTCGCCGCCGACGTTGTTGTCATACGAAAGTCCATTTGGTGAGTATGCTACGGGAAGCAATACCTTTTTGCCGTAACCAGGTTAGACTCTGCCAATGTCACGCAAAAATATGGGTAGAGTGTCACATTTCCGACAAAAATTCAAACAATATTCTAGCGATAGGATGGCGTCAGGAAGGACATCTGGCCACCAGCTATGACTAACATTGCCAAACCATTTATAACATGCTGACCCCACACAGACACAGGGCAAGACAGAAATGAAGAAGAAGAAGAAGACGGGCCTAGAATACGTTTTTGTCATTCTACCATTTAAGTGTTTCATTCTTTCTACTTTTGTATTTTGTGGACACAAGCTCTTGACTACTCCAACAGGGAAAATCCTGATATGTTTTCTCAGAAGGAAATAATCGAAAATACTACTTTCCAAAAAGGAAAAAAAAGGAGGAAGTTAGTTTGCAATTTTCATGCGATTGATGACAAATTTAAATTTGGTGTAAACAGTCTAAGACACAGCGGAAAAGCAATTAGCTTTGTACGTGACGTGCTACCGCTCAAGCGAAGGCAGGAAGAAGATTTTATTGAATTCTGCAAGCGAGACACAAGCGACACCAGCTGAAGATTAATGGAGCGGGTTGTCAAAGGCACGTGGCTGTGCGAGAAGGCAATTACAGACGCGAATTTTTCATGTGAGCGGCCGGTCGATGGGTTTTTACGCTTGCGAGATGCTTGAGGTTAAAAAAAAATATTAAAAAAGTTGTGTAACGCCCTTCTCTGGTGTCGATACGTCGCCACAGTGAGGGAAGATCAATTGAACGAGAACCGCGTGTGGGTATGTTCACGCTCCATTTGTTCTAGACGACCTGAAGACTATGTCCATCCCGAAATGTGAGGGATGGAATTTCAAAGGTCACATGGAACAGCCGTACCTTAGTTCGAAAGGCATTTAGTTGGCGTGGTCGATAAAGAAGCCCCATTCAAGTAAACCGTATTTGCAGAGTGGCTTCTGATAAATATGACGACCCGGACGCAGGCGTTGCTACAGTAGGATATTTACAATGAAGATCACAAAGCCGGATAACGTTTGACGGGTTTTGAGGTGTCGCTGTCGTTAGTAATGAAAAGGAATGTCTTCGCTGACTTCACTAGCGACACAGCACAACTTCGAAATAAGAAATGATGTGAAAGAAAATCATTGATGTCCTTTTTGAAAGAAAAACCATGCATTTACCTGAAGCAATTGAGGGAAATCACGGGGAATCACAGTTTTGGTATCCAAACAGGGTTTGAACCACCATCCTCGCGAGTACGAGCGCAGTGGCCTAACGACCGCGCTACTCCTCTCTGTATCTACACACATCTTCGTCAAGTCACCTTAAGGCGTGTTACACTGGGTATTTTGCATACGTCTGTCACTTTCTCCTTTCTCGTTTCAGTCGCAAATGTTAGTAAGTCCACGATAAAATGCTCGACAATGTTTAAATGAGTGCATTTAAAATGCAAACTACCGAAAAAAAAGACCTCGGCTGACATTATATGAAATACCAAAAGAAACAATTGATGAGGATATACTGGAAAAACTTTACAAATTGAATGCAAAAGATAGAGAAACCTGAATTCTTGTAAGAGATCAAACTCTGCTTCAGTATGAGGCGTAAGCTGAAAAATAGATTGCATCGAGCTACTGAAGTAACCAATGACTTTTGAACGTACTGCTAGAAAAAGGAGAAGTACACATAGGATATCAAGTACTTAACATTAAAGACTACACTTCAGTTCCATTGTTTTAGAAGTCATGATCTTAACAACACACTTAAACACTGAAACATCGCAACATCATAAATGTGGTAATTGTACCTAACATGGGCATGAAAAAAATGAATGCAAGAACAAATCAGTTGGATGCATACTGTGTCTTCAACGTAAGAAAAAATAGCGACAAAGACAGCAAAGAATGTGGGACATACTGAATGTTTCTGCGATGGCTGTTTGCTAGGATAGACTATGGATAGTAAAGATAATTATATAAATATAAAACTGCAAACTCTTCTGCTGATGCCGAATCAGACTTCAGATCATCCACAACCAAAGCGGAAAGAAACAGCCGTCTGCAGTACTTAGGAAATGACACTTCCTATAAATATTATAGACAAATGAAATGGATAGGGTAAAATATCCTTTCTGTACGAACAGTTTTTTCCAGGACGTCAATGACAATTTACTAAGTGTATCATAATACATTTGTAGCTCTTTTATATGTCAACCGCACCATCCATACAAATCAGAGAATAGGTTTTTCAAAGTGCGATGCTGGAAACCCAAATGGCCAGAGATGAAATACTGAATAGCGACCATCAAACATACTCCAATAGGGAACTGGCCATAGGAAATACCATGCAGATAACTGACATGAAGATACGGAAGCATACGTTGCATAATCTCCTACACTAACAACGACGAAAAATAATAAAGGAAACAACCAATGGCGGCTTATGGTACAAGCAAAAGAGGCAAATATATTAAACCCGTGAAGTTTGAATCAGGAGGAATAACTTACGTTAGCAGTGCATAAGCCGCACGCACTACAATTATGGAGAAGAGTCATCAAACAGACGATCTACCAACTAGCGTAGTCGACGTACATCACGACCAGACGACAAGGATGTAGGGGAATCGTCAAAAATACGAAACAACTTGACCACATTAATAAGCACAGACACTAGACAATACCTAAAAACAGTGGACCCTACTCAGAATTCAACGCGACACTCAATAAACTAGAGGACGAAAAATTTACTCATATCACCCTTCGATGCGTAGGCAAGAATAGGGCATTAAACGAGGGAATAAATCTCCTTCCCCATAACAAAGTCAGCAGACAGACTAATAGAGAAGACAAACAATCTGAGCACAGATTTTAAAGAAATGATCTGTTTGACCTCCTACGTCTTCATCTGAATCCACAAAACGTTAACAGAAACCGTTTAAGAGTCTAAGGGCAAAATTAATTCTGTTCCCGACACATCGCCCCCACCCTTTCAGTTTTTATTCGAACACGCTTCCCATAGTGGCCTTTATAAAGATTTGTGCACTAAGAAGTAATGGCTGCGCTTAGACAAAAGCTAGAATGCATGGGAGTTGATCTGTTATGTATCCAGGAGTCACACCTGAAAAAACTGGAATCCCACTTATTTAACCCCTCGCCACCCCTCCCCCTCTTCGGTCCCCAGATTGCAGTTACGTCCATCGACCAGCAAAACGCGAAAGCAGTAAATAAGGTTATAAGCTAAGGAATGGAACTGAAAAAATCTCGTAAATGTGTAACGAACATTCGGTTTCTACTGCATTTCGACACAAAACAGTGAACAGCTTCTCACAAATAGGCCATATACGCACAGTACTATGACCACATTTAGCCATATGTTGAAACTCAGCAACAGAAATCCGAGAAACTCTCTCTGATTCAGCAGACACAAAGATGAAAGAGGCTACAATGTTTTAGACATCATTCAAGTATTTGATCTGTCAGCGGCGAACCGATAGGCAAAGATATACACAGCAAAGAATGCGCAGCTACCAAAACAGACATCACACTAACAAACAGAAGGGCTGTACACAAAGCATCCGAGTGGACAGTCCATTCTGGAATTAACAGCTGTGATCACAACATAATTACATTCATGATTAACAGTGGAAAGAAAAACCGACAAAAACATAAATACAGCAGAAAGATTTAAATTTAAGAAAGCATATTGGAAGAGACTGTACAAAATAGTATCCAAATCAACAAAATATCAGGCAGTATAGAGCTAAGGTTCAACCATACAAATGCGCTATTCGAATGTTTTCCAAAAATCAGAAGTCATCCACTGCAAACATCAAAGTAGCCCGAGCAGGCAAATACAGAAATCTAGAGTGCCAATACCGAGAATTTCTCTATCAACACAGACAATGCGCTGGGACGGCTACCTGAGCAACTAACCAATGGCCGATGTATGGGTTGAACCGTGAAAAACACTGACAGAAAAAGTCAAAGCGCCAATCGTTCTACCCAGAATACAAACTGGAGATGGACCGGTTGCGCGTAGATGGAGACAGTCAGCAGAATATCTGCCTGGCGACTGCTCCAGGACGACGATCAAGATGATAATCAACTCCACGGGCAACTTAATAGCGACACCAATCGGTGAAGAAGAAGTAGCTCTAGCCGTATAGAAATTAAAAACCCGGAAGGCTCCAGGACCAGATAAATCCACGCCCAAGCTCTGACGAAAATAAAGCAAAGATTCTTCCATTCCTAACGCGTCTACCCTAAGACGAAGATCCAACTAATCTTAGGAGCTATAGACCAATCTGTTTGATGAACACATTTGCAAAGGTTCAGAAATGATAGTCCGTGACCGGTTACACGCACATAGCGAGCTTTACGGGTTTAATCAGTAACAGTTTGGCTTTATAAAGATGCGTTTAAGAAAGCTGTCAAATCTCTAGACACATATAACAAAAAATACGCAATTGCAATACAGTGCAGCTATCCCAATGTGTACACTACATGCTCATCGATTACTGTAGCTGTAGTTGTGGAATGATCAGCAGCCACACACAGCGTAATAAAAAGAACTACTGAAGGGAACATAGGAGTCTATTTCCGGGTCAGCATTTTTAGATATGGCAATTGAAAGACTCCTGTACAATTTGGAAGAAGATTTTCAACACATTCAGACAATCGTACTCAAAGCAAGCAGCATTGTAAACAAAACTGCTCTAGCTCAACAGCTAACTCCAGGCTACCGATGCATGTGTGGAGAACCTATAACGATCCCATTATGCCATTTTCACGTCCATCTTACCTGGAGTATTGTCTCTGAAATCCTGAAGTTTACTTTCATTTATTTTCGCCTTGTACATCCCCTTTCACCTCTGCCACCACCGCCACTTCTAGTGTCAAGGTGCAGCATATGAACTGCAGGCATACATTGTAAATGTATGTGGTGGAACTATTACATCCCTACATCATTGATGTTTATTTAAGTCTGTAAGTTATTGTGTCAGCGTTTGGAATTCAGAGAATGGTTTCTTTCCTTATAAATAAAACAAGGAAAAATGTTTAATAAATTATTTTGTTTATTCGTTAGATGCTCTACTCACAGTCTGTATTGTACATTAAACAGATTCTTTTTTAGTAGCAGTAGTAAGTCCTCTGATAGTTTGATGTGACTCACCATGAATTCTTTTCTGTTCCAAATTTTCATCTCAGAGTAGCACTTGCAACTTACATCCTCAATTATTTGCTGGACGTGTCTTAGTCTATGTCTTCCTCTGGTTATCATAGAAGAAAGTCCCTGATGTCTTAATAGAAGCCCTATCATCCTGCCCCTTCTTCTTGTCAGTGTTTTCCACATATCCCTCTTCTCTCCGTTTCTGCGGAGAACCTCTTCATTCTTTACCTTATTAGCCCGCCTATCATTCAACGTTCTTCCGTAGCACAACAGTTCAAATCCTTCCATTCTCCTATTTCCAGCTTACCCACAGTCCATGTTTCACTACGATACACTGCTATGCTCGAAACGTATAGCCTCAGGAATTTCTTCACAATACTCAGTCCTATGTTTGATATCAATAGACTTCTCTTGGCCAGGAATGCTGTTTTTCCCAGTGCTAACCTCGTTTTGGTGTCCTCCTTGGTTCCTGCGTCATGGCTTGTTTTGCTGCCTAGACAGAAGAATTCCTTAACTTCATCTGTGTCGTGATCACCAACCCGAATGTTAAGTACCTTGCTGTTTTCATTTATGCTTCTTCTCATTTCTTCCGTCTTTCTTCGATTTACTCTCACTCCGTATTTTGTACCCGTTATATTTTACAGACCAATCACCATATCTTATAATTCTCCTTCGCATTCACTGAGGACAGCAGCGTTATCAGCGAATCTATCACTGATGTCCTTTCAACTTCAATTTTAATTTCATTCTTGCACTTTTCTTATATTTCCGTCATTGCTTCTCTGATGTGTAGATTGAACAATGGGGTCGAAAGACGGCATCCTGTTTTACTCCCTCTTTAATCTGACAACTTCGTTCTTGGTCTTCCACGTTTATTGTTCCCTCTTGGCTCTTGTACATGTTGTATATTACCCGTCTTTCCCTATAGCTTACCCATATTTTTCCCAGAATTTCTAACATCTTGCACCATTCCATAGTTCCGAACGCTTTTTCCTGTCCGTCAAATAATTTGAACATTGTCTTCATTTTTCTTTAATTTTACTTCCATTACCAACCGCAACGTTAGACGTGCTTCTCTGTTGCCTTAATCTTCCCTACAGCCAAACTCATGATCATCTAACAGACCCTCAATTTTCCTTCCCATTCTTCTGTATATTATTGTTGTCAGCAACTTGGATGCATTAGCTGTTAAGGTGATTGTGCGACAACTGTTGCATTTGTCCGTCCTTGAAATCGTGAGAATTGTGTGAGTGATGTTTTCCCGACAGTCAGATTGTATATCGCCAGACTCATACATTCTACAACCAACGTGAACAGTCATTTGTTGCCACTTCCCGCAATGGTTTTTGAAATTCTGATTGAATATTATCTATCCTTTGCACATTCTTTGATCTTACTCTTTTAAATTCTGTTTGTAATACAGAATCCCCTATCTCTTGTATGTCGACTCCTGTTTCTTCTTCTATCACGTCATCAGACAAGTTCTCTCCCTCATAGAGACCTATGATGTACTCTTCCCACCTATCCGCTCTCTCCTCTGCATTTAGCAGCGAAATTCCCATTGCACCCCTGTATTTAATTTCACCGAAGGTTGTTTCGATTTTCGATATTCTGATTCCATTATTCTGACAATAATTTCTTTTTCGATATCTTCACATTCTGTCTGCCGCCTTTTCGCCTTAGCTTCCCTGCACTGCCTGTTTATTTAATTCCTGAGTTACTTGTATTTCTATATTCCTGAATTCCGCGAAAGATTTTCGTACTTCCTTCTTTCGTTGACTAGCTGAAGTATCTCTTTTACACACATCAAAAAAAGCTTTTCATTGCCCCGGTTCCCAGAAATCCTGAAGACAGACGGTGACTGTGGATATTGCATCACACACACGGTCCCTTTAACTGTTCAGAGATGTCACTAAACTCGCCCAAAGACGAAAACAACTAAGCATGAGCAGCGCCTATTAGACGGAGGGAGTCCAACAGCCGATCAGTTACAGTCATTCCACCAGGAAGGAGGTACACGGCTCGTTCTGTCTGTAGTTCAACCATGCCTAGACTCTCAATACCGCAGTTCGATCACGTCCGCATTGTTACTTTGTGCCAGGAAGGACTCTCAACAAGGAAAATTTTCATGCGTCTCAGAGTGAACCAAAGCGATGTTGTTAGGACATGTAGGAGATACAGAGAGACAGCAACTGTCGATGACATGCCTCGCTAAGGCCGCCCAAGGGCTACTGCTGCAGTGGATGACCGCTACCTACGGTATATGGCTCGGAGGAACCCTGACAGCAACGCCACCATGTTGAATAATGCTTTTCGTTCAGCCACAGGACGTCGTGTTACGACACAATTTGTGTGCAACGGGCTGAGTGATGTGTAGCTTTACTACCGACGTTCATGGCGTGGTCCATCTTTCCAACCACGACACCATGCCGCGCGGTACAGATGGGCCCAACATCATGCCGAATGGACCGCTCAGTGTTGGCATCACGTTCTCTTCACCCGGTGAGTGTCGCATATGCCTTCAACCAGACAATCGTCAGAGATATGTTTGGAGGCAAGCCGGTCATGCTGAAAGCCTTAGACACACTGTACAGTGAGTGCAGTAAGGTGGAGATTCCCTGCTGTTTTGCGGTGGCATTATGTGGGGCTGACGTACGCCGCTGGTGGTCATGGAAGGCGCCGTAATGGCTGTAGGATACGTGAATGCCATCCTCCGAACTATAGTACTACCATATTGGTAGGCTAATGGGGAGGCATTTGTCTTCATGGACGACAATGACGCTCCCATTGTGCACATCTTGTGAATGACTTCCTTCAGGATACCGATATCGCTCAATTAGAGTGGCCAGAATGTTCCCCAGACATTAACCCTGTCGACAAGCCTAGGATAGATTGAAAAGTTCTGTTTATGGACGACGTGACCCACCAACCACTCTGAGGGATCTATGCCGAATCGCCGTTGATGAGTGGGACAATCTGGACCAACAGAGCCTTGATGAACTTGTGGATAATATGCATCAATGCAATAGGACGGACTACTGGGTATCAGAGGTATCTGTGTACAGCAATCTGTACAACCACCTCCGAAGGTCTCGCTGTATGGTGGTACAACGTTATATGTTTTCATGAGCAATAAAAAGGGCGGATATGATGTTTATGGTGATTCGTATTCCAATTAACTGTAGAGTTTCCGGAACTCTAGGAACTGAGGTGATGCAAAACTTTTTTGATATATGTATTATCAACAATTTTTTCGCAGTTGCGTTCTTTGGGCATATACTTTTGTTTCCAGCTTCTGTGACTGCCCCTTCAAGAGGTGTCCGTTCCTCTTTAACTGAACTGCTTGTAAGGTTACTGGCATTGTGAAGGAATCAAGGGTACAATACAGGAACGAAAAGCTATTTATAATGTTCGCAGAAACCAGACAGCTGATATAAGAGTCGAGTGGCGTGAAAAGCAAGCAGTGGTTGAGAAGGGAAAGAGACAGGGTTATACCGTATCAATTTGTACATTGAGCAAGCAGTAAAGCAAATCAAAGAAAAGTTTATAATTAAAGTGAGGGAGAAGAAATAAAAACTGTGGAGTTTACCCACGACATTGTAATTGTATCTGAGACAGCAGAGGACTTAGAAGAGCAGTTGAACGATATGGACAATATCTTGAAAGAAGACTATATGATGAACATCAAGAAAAGAAAAACAAGGATAATGGAATGTGGTGAGGCTGAGCGAATTGGATTAGGAAATAAGACATATAAAGTCAGAAACCTGGAATCAAATAGCACTTTCTCCAAAATTAACATGATGGTATTGCTTGGTGTTTCAATGCGTTTTTTTTCCATAGAACATGGTGCACTGATGGGTTGGTATCTTGTTGCACTTCACCCCTATAGAAAGAGACGAAAAAATCACAGTTTTGGGGCACAGAGCGCTTTCTCCCCCGGTTAAAGTGCAGAATGACTCAAAGACATCGTCAGCCAATGGAAACCTCTCAATAGCGGCCATGTTGCTTGACTGTTTGGTATCAACTGTTTGCAGAGAAAGTTATTTTTAATACTGATAGTGGTAAGTTGCAATTATTAAGCGATTTTATTATTACACTTAAAATGTTTCTATAACGAAACGGACCTTCGTATTACTTCAGCGGGTAATAAGTGCAAGAAAGTTATTCCACGACGTGGAACTTAGAAGATAATGTTCTGAAAGCTAAGAGGTTATTGAGTGTTTTAATCGTATTACTGAAACTCAACTAAAAATTTTTAAAATGTGGTGTTGATAGACAAAAATATATTAAACTGTCAGGGAAAATTATACTAACTCAAAAAATTAATGTGCATCCAAATGACGTTAGGCCTACAAAGTTTCTTAGCGAGAATATTATTGTGTATAAAGCTTGAGGAGAGTAAGTAGATCTGCATGGTTGTGTTAGAAAACATTCATATGGGCATTTTTTCTCTCTTACAGTTTTTTAGTATCAAGCAAAGAGTATGCCTGTTTATCCACAATGTACACATGAAAACCATAAACAGTACAAACGTAAAACACTAAAAATGCTCGATGATATACACTTCCTTGGAATGTCGTATTAAGAGCCTCTAAAACGTGTTCAATACCACTAAATAGTAAAACATACTGATATGATCAAAGGAAAACGAACAAGAGTAGTAAAAGGAACTTATTCGGAAAAGGATGTAAGAGCCAAGTACTTTGTTAAAACCAAAACACAAAGTGACGTTCGAATGTGCAGAGCGACATTTCCCTGCGTTTTTGGTGAAACTGCCAGGCGAGTAAATACTGTGCTACAGAAATATTACCACAGTGGAAATGTCAGTGAAAAGAGGGCTGGTTTTAGAAGGAAGGTTGAATTTGAAGATAAGAAACAAAGTGTGATTCAGTTCATCAAGTTTATGGAATCACAGTACAGCAGTGTTAAGAGAACCCGAAAATATTTAACTTCGGAATTAAACACCACAACACTGTCGAAGATGTATTCAGAGAGTGCGGTGAATCTGACAGTAAATGAAAGCTATTTCCGAACGATTTTCAGTAACTTGGGTTTTGGATCTCCTTGATCAGACATGTGCTACTTGTGCCTACAACTTCGAGGAAGAATCTCTTCAGCCATAAATGTCACTGAACAGGCAGCTTTAGTGGAAGGTCTGCGTATACATAAAACTCATGCTAAAGCATGTTTTGAACTTCTACAAGATGGAATATCTATCAAAATTAATAGCGTCATTTGACTGCGTAGAAAAGATACCTGTGCCCCGACTACCAGATTAATGTGTCTGTTTTTCGACGCAGTTCTATATGTTCAGCTTCACATCCGTTTGAGGGAAGAGTAAAATGTGACCTCTATACAAGGGCAAAAAATGAGTTCCTGAAAGATGCTAACACAGTGGCGTCACGTGTGTTTGATTATTTGAATTCCAGTAATATGGTGGAATACACCGCACTTCGCCTAGTATCGGAAGGGTGTGGTAGACAGAATCAAAATTCTATTATGATTTATATGTTAATGAAAGAGTTTGGGAATGCACCATGTAACATTCAAAGCGTGGAAATTGTCTTTCCGTTTACAGGGCATAGTTACATTCCACCAGACTAAGTATTTCGATTCAGTGAGAAAGAAATCAGGAAACGTGAATTCATACAAATTTTGAAGAACTGAAAGAAATGATGTCACGGTACTCAACTGTCATGAAAGTTGGTAGAGACATCAACATGTATGATTTTAAAGATTCTGTGAAACGCATCGTGGCGCTTCCAGATTTCAAAGGTGAAAAGAATTCTCTTCAAGAAATCCAAAACCAGTAATATTCTTGTATGCGGGGAGCCTCATTTCAAAATAAATATAGGTAATTAGAAGAATCTGTTCACAACTTTCTGAACAGACATTCAACCCATAAAAATTCCAAAAGAAAATTAAACAACGCAAGAAAAGAAGAAGAATATGGAGAACTTGCAAAAGAAACATCATGGAGACGAACCGAGAAACATCGAGTAACTAAAATTCTACGGAAATGTTAATGATGAAAGTGAGCAAGAAGAAGGATCTTTCGATTATTTGGAAATCTGTGGTAAGGACTATGGGACCAAACTGCTGAGGTCATCGGTCCCTAAGCTTACACACTACTGAATCTAACTTAAACTAACTTACGCTAAGGACGACACACACACCCATGCCCGAGGGAGGACTCGAACCTCCGACGGGGGGAGCCGCGCGTACCGTGACAAGACGCTCTTTACCATGCGGCAGTCTGTTGATATGCAGTGCTTTCAGCTACGGGAGGAAGAAGAAAATGGCTTTATATAAATAATTTGTTCAGTGATCGGTGAATGAGTACACTGCTTCTTAAGAACTTTTTGCCTTCTGTAATTCAATTATTTACAAACGAAAATCGTATCACTTCTATAATGTTCCGTGTTTTACAGTAAGCCAGATTGACGTGGATGCCGTATTTTAACCTAAAAGTATAATTTATGATTGAAATTAAATGTTTTATTGACAAATAGTGTTGTTGCTAGTACATGAGATAGGTTCAAACTGCACTTCATCTATGACCAAGGGTCAAAATGAACCTTCTCCAAGGTTTATTCTCCTTAAATTCTTAAGTATATCAACTAGATCTGTTTTTATTGATTGACAATGTAATCTACAGGTTCGCACTTTAATGTGCGTGTATCAATTCTTTGTACTGTTTCCGAGTTCGGCAGGAATCAGTTTTTTATCTCTACTGAAAAATCATGTTTTTGGACAGAGTGCGATTTGATTCCAGGTTACTCAAGTAGTAGACACCTTTTGTTATTTGGGCAGCGAAATAACCGATTATGGTCAAAGTAGAGAGGATATAAAATGTACTTCGGCAGTGGCAAGAAAAGCGTTTCTGAGGAAGAAAAATTTGTAGAATTGGAGGAAAAAGAAATCTGTGGCACAAACTGACTACAAGAAGGGATTATTGATAGGGCACATTCTGAGAAATCAAGGAATCATCAGTTTAGTACTGGATGGGGGAGGGGAGGGGGGATTGTAGAGTGAGATCTAGAGATCAGTACGGTATGCAGATTCAGAAGGATGTATGCTGCAGTAGAGGCGTGTACAGGATAGAGTAGGATTGAGAGCGTCTTGAAACTAGGCTTTGGATTGAAGAAAATGACATCAACAACAGCAACAAAGGTCTTCAGCAAGTGTCAAGTGCACGGTGTGCATGGAACTAGCAAAGCATGCGAGGTGCAAATAGGGTTGTGCTCCTCAGGCTTACATGGGCCTTTGGCACTGCTCCAACGAATGCTTTACAGGTGATGCTCGGAATCTATCAAACAGACATTAAAGGAAGATGTCGTACAGCCTCCTTCTGATTACATACAGGAGATCTGACAACAGGACAACAAATTCTTAAGTAGTGGTAACCAAACTTTGAAGCTTCTAAAGTACTGCACAGTTTTTAAGTCCTATCAAAAGAAAGTAGGACAGAGACAAGAACTTACTGTCTACAAGCGTACATTTCCAATATACATAAAATGAAAGGTTATTGAAGTGTATATACACGAAAAAGTAAGTGAAATTTAAGAGTACATAAGAAAGAAACTGAAGTGTAGTTAGTAATAAATTGCGAGTATAAGAGATTTTTTTATCAGACTAATTATCTTTAGTGAGAAGGATGGCAGTCTTTTTGTCATCATCAAGTTCTTAACGCTGGGAGAGTAGATAGTGACTGCCATTTTAGCAGTTATCCAAGTGTTCCTTCATCAGTCTGTTTTTGTATTTCCTTTTTAAGAACCTCAGGCAGATGTGTATGACGAACATTTCTTTCACTTTGAGACCAAACTGGACAAAATTAGTATCTTTCTTTAAGAATAAAATGCCAAATATTTTTAGAGCTTGTTCCTTCTTCAAACAGATTTCACAAGTGTTATTATACCTGAAGTAAGCCAAAATAAAGTTCTGAAGACACGTCATGATGGACACTGGGCATCGTCAGAATGAAACAAATAGCAACAGGATATTGTAGACGTCCAAAAGTGAACAAGGTAGTTGAAGAAATGGTTCCACATTGTGAACCTTGTCAAATGGCAAAGCTAGATCTCAAGAAGAATTTTCAAAACTGACTCTAAGCAACAGAACCACAGGAAAGAATTCACCCTGTTTATGTGGACTATTTTGAAATGCATCCTGGTTCTTTATATGTGGATGCATAAGATTTCTATTTGTCATACAGATACGATGCTAAGTTTTAGACAGGAACAATTAAGAGACAACTAAACAGCCTTCGTTGGAAAAGGAGAAACACGCACCACTCATTCACACAAGAAACACACTTCATCCACAAGTCACCACTGACTCTGGCAGCTTGGGCCAGAACGCTCAACTGCAGAAGCTGCAATAAAGTTGCTAAAACAAATCTTTGCCATCGACGGATTCCCCAAGACTGTAATTTCTGACAATGGTACACAACTTGTACCGAAATAATTTCCAGATTTCTGTGGCAGGAACGGCTTACAACATGTGGCTAAAGCTCTATTTCACCCTTCTTCAGATGGCGAAGCAGGACGTTTTGTCGACGGTTTTATGGTCGACGGTTTTATGGAAGCGACGAGAAAAGCTGTCTGGGGAGGAGAGAAAAAGTAAGACACTCTGCAGGAAATGTTGATTACTTACCTCACCACTCTGAATCCAATGACTGAAAAATCATCTGCTGAATTACTGCATGAATGACAGTCAAGGATCACATTGTCACTGGTCGTTCCATCAAAAGAGGAGGTAAATTCGTCGGATGGATTAAAGTTTCTGGTTGGTGACAGAGAGTATGCCGAAAATGAATCAAATAATTTGTCAAGTCGATCAACATGGATCATTGGCCCTGTTACCAAACAGTTTGTAAAATGTACTGCACATCGTAATACTGCATTATGGAATTGTCAAAAGGCATCAAAACCAACTCACCAAATACGCAATATTGAAAAATAGTGCCTCTTGAATTATCAGTAGAACAGGGTTAAACTGGATCACTGTCTCCTGAAGCAGCGGTAGAAAAGGATGAGAATAGATCTCCAGCTACTTCAGGAACTGAACTAGCATATACACAGATTGAGGGGACATCTACTGAACTTAGGAAGATAAACAATGATTCTTAGGAATTTGGTTCGCTACACTACAGGGTGTCACCTAACGTTACCGCTGGATATACACTCCTGGAAACTGAAATAAGAACACCGTGAATTCATTGTCCCAGGAAGGGGAAACTTTATTGACACATTCCTGGGGTCAGATACATCACATGATCACACTGACAGAACCACAGGCACATAGACACAGGCAACAGAGCATGCACAATGTCGGCACTAGTACAGTGTATATCCACCTTTCGCAGCAATGCAGGCTGCTATTCTCCCATGGAGACGATCGTAGAGATGCTGGATGTAGTCCTGTGGAACGGCTTGCCATGCCATTTCCACCTGGCGCCTCAGTTGGACCAGCGTTCGTGCTGGACGTGCAGACCGCGTGAGACGACGCTTCATCCAGTCCCAAACATGCTCAATGGGGGACAGATCCGGAGATCTTGCTGGCCAGAGTAGTTGACTTACACCTTCTAGAGCACGTTGGGTGGCACGGGATACATGCGGACGTGCATTGTCCTGTTGGAACAGCAAGTTCCCTTGCCGGTCTAGGAATGGTAGAACGATGGGTTCGATGACGGTTTGGATGTACCGTGCACTATTCAGTGTCCCCTCGACGATCACCAGTGGTGTACGGCCAGTGTAGAAGATCGCTCCCCACACCATGATGTCGGGTGTTGGCCCTGTGTGCCTCGGTCGTATGCAGTCCTGATTGTGGCGCTCACCTGCACGGCGCCAAACACGCATACGACCATCATTGGCACCAAGGCAGAAGCGACTCTCATCGCTGAAGACGACACGTCTCCATTCGTCCCTCCATACACGCCTGTCGCGACACCACTGGAGGCGGGCTGCACGATGTTGGGGCGTGAGCGGAAGACGGCCTAACGGTGTGCGGGACCGTAGCCCAGCTTCATGGAGACGGTTGCGAATGGTCCTCGCCGATACCCCAGGAGCAACAGTGTCCCTAATTTGCTGGGAAGTGGCGGTGCGGTCCCCTACGGCACTGCGTAGGATCCTACGGTCTTGGCGTGCATCCGTGCGTCGCTGCGGTCCGGTCCCAGGTCGACGGGCACGTGCACGTTCCGCCGACCACTGGCGACAACATCGATGTACTGTGGAGACCTCACGCCCCACGTGTTGAGCAATTCGGCGGTACGTCCATCCGGCCTCCCGCATGCCCACTATACGCCCTCGCTCAAAGTCCGTCAACTGCACATACGGTTCACGTCCACGCTGTCGCGGCATGCTACCAGTGTTAAAGACTGCGATGGAGCTCCGTATGCCACGGCAAACTGGCTGACACTGACGGCGGCGGTGCACAAATTCTGCGCAGCTAGCGCCATTCGATGGCCAACATCGCGGTTCCTGGTGTGTCCGCTGTGCCGTGCGTGTGATCATTGCTTGTACAGCCCTCTCGCAGTGTCCGGAGCAAGTATGGTGGGTCTGACACACAGGTGTCAATGTGTTCTTTTTTCCATTTCCAGGAGTGTATTTCGTAAATCACATCAAATACTGACGAACCGATTCCACAGACCGAACGTGAGGAGAGGCGCTAGTGTAATTGTTTAATACAAACCATACGAAAACGCACAGAAGTATGTTTTTAACACAAACCTACGTTTTTTTAAATGGAACCACGTTAGTTTTGTTAGCACATCTGAACATATAAACAAATACGTAAACAGTGCCGTTTGTTGCATTGTAAAATGTTAATTACATCCGGAGATATTGTAACCTAAAGTTGACGCTTGAAACCTCCGACGTTCAGTTGCGTGTTGTAACAAACACGGGCCACAGTCGGCGAGCAGCATCTGCAGGGAATGTTTACGATAACGACCTTGTTTACGAGTGTGGCTGTAGTGCACTGTTGTGGTTTGGTCTAGCTGTCGCTGTGTCCGCATGTAGCGCTCGCTGCTATTGTTATTCTGCATTCGTCTCTGCACGCAGACCAACTGTTGTACACCGTGTTACCAGACGTCTGTGATAGTGTAGTGTTGTAGGAACTGTGACCATGGTGTATTCGAGCTCTGAGAAGGCGGAGATGATACTCATCTATGGCGAGTGTCGACAAAATGCAGCTGAAGCCTGCAGGGTGTAAGCAGAACGGTACCCGGACAGAGAGCATCCAATGTGCCGCATATTGCAAAACATCTACCGCCAACTTTATGCAACAGGTATGGTCGTAGCACGCAAACGGGTCCGTAACAGGCCAGTCACAGGAGAAGCGGGTGCAGTTGGTGTGTTAGTTGCTGTTGCCATGAACCCACACATGAGTACACGGGACATTGCGAGAGCCGGTGGACTGAGTCAAAGTAGTGTCATGCGCATACTGCATCGTCACCGCTTTCACTCGTTTCATGTGTCGCTACATCAGCAATTACATGGTGATGACTTTAATCATCGAGTGCAATTCTGTCAATGGACATTAACAGAGAATGCGTTGCAGTTCTACCTGTTTACCGATGAAGCGGGTTTCACAAACAACGAGGCAGTGAATCTACCGAACATGCATTACTGGTCCGTGGACAATCCTCGCTGGCTCAGACAGGTAGAGCGACAGCGACCGTGGACTGTAAATGTATGGTGCCGAATCATTGGCGACGACATCATTGGTCCTCACTTCATTGCAGGGGCCCAAACAGCTGCAACATACATCGCGTTTCTACGGAATGATCTGCCAACGTTGCTCGAAAATGTCCCACTGGAAACGAGTCGACGTATGTGGTATCAGCATGATGGTGCACCTTCACATTCCGCAATTAACACTAGGCTGACCCTGACAGGATGTTGGACGGGCGTTTCATAGGACGTGGAGGACGCATAAATTGGCCAGCCCGTTCTCCTGATCTTACACCTCTGGACTTCCTTCTGTGGGGTACGTGAAAGGAGAATGTGTACCGTAATGTGCCTACAACCCCAGAGGATATGAAACAACGTATTGTGGCAGCCTGCGGTGACATTACACCAGATGTACTGCGGCGTGTATGACATTCATTACGCCAGAGATTGCAACTGTGTGCAGCAAATGATGGCCACCACATTGAACATCTATTGGCCTGAAATGTCGGGACACACTCTATTCCACTCCGTAATTGAAAACGGAAACCACGTGTGTACGTGTACCTCACCCCTCATGGTGATGTACATGTGCGCCAGTGAAAAAGACCAATAAAAAGGTGTTAGCATGTGGACGTAATGTGCTGTTCCAGTCTCTTCTGTACATAAGGTTACAATATCTCTGGATGTAATTAACATTTTACAATGCAACAAACGGCACTGATTATGTATTTGTTTATATGTTCAGATGTGCTAACAAAACTAACGGGGTTCCATTTAAAAAAAACGTAGGTTTGTGTTAAAAAACATACTTCCGTGCATTTTTTTATGGTTTGTATTAACCAATTACACTAGCCCCTCTCCTCACGTTCGGTCTGTGGAATCGATTCGTCAGTATTTGATGTGGTTTACGAAATATATCCAGCGGTAATGTTAGGTAACTCACCCTGTATACGGAAGTTTTGCTTTGTGTTTTGTGTTAATAAACGTGTGTATTTATGTACCAGCTTTGTCGTGAATTATCTTTGCTGTGGTCACTGACCAAATATTGTATCACAGATAAGACAGAAATTTTGGAAAGCTGTTTCCTCTGTATGATACAAGGCTAAGAATCCCTTCTCTCCGCCTACCTTCATAGGAGCCTCATCAGTTTCTAAGCCGGCCAACTCCTTTAGCTAGTTAGTTACATGTTCCATTGATCAATCTTACGGAAACTGTTATGATGTGGAATGCGTTAAGTGCATGAGTCAAGGCTTTTTTAAATAAAAATTGAAAACTTTTATTGCCTATCCCATTCACTTAAATGGCACAAATGAATAAATTATATCCATAGGTTTATTTGTTCCTATTCAAAAATTCACCTATGGTATAGAAGGAGTTGTCAAGGATATATGATTTCAGTTTATTATTGAAACTATTACTGCTACCTGTCAGGCATTTTATTTCATATGGTAATTTATCGAAAAGTTTTACACCAACATATTTTACCCCTTTCTGTGCCAAAGATAGGTTAAGTAGTGGATAGTGTAACTCTTTCTTTCTTCTGGTATCATAATCATGAATCTCACTGTTGTTTTTAAACTGGTCCATGTTGGTGAGAACAAATTTCATTACAGAGTTAAAGTACCATGAGGATGTTGTAAGAATTCCTAACCTTTTTAACAGATGCCTACAAGATATGTGACTATAAACCCCACACATTATTCTAATCACTTTCTTTTGAGAAGTGAATACTTTTTTCCAATATGTTGAGATACCCCAAAATATTATTTCCGTATGACATCAGATTGAGAAAGTATGCAACATATGTTAGCTTGCTAATTTATACCTCCTCAAAATTAGCAATTAAAGTTGCCAAACGTAGTCACTTTAGGAGATCAAAAATATGAATTTCCAATTAAGATTCTCATCTGCTGTGCACCCAAAAAACTTAATATGCTCTACCCTGGCTACTGACGTCTATTGATGTGTTATATTTATTGAAGGAACCGTACTCCTTGCAGTAGAAAATTGGATGTACTGTGTTTTTTCGAAGTTCAGAGCAAGGTCATTCGCAGAAAACTAATCAATAACTTTTCCTAAAGACTTTATTTGTATCATTTTCTATTGGAGTTTCTTTTACCGGATTAATAATGATGCTTGTATCATTAGCAAATAGTGCCAGTTTAGTTTCTTGTTTCAGATGGAAGAGATGTCACTCACACACATCAAGAACAGAAGGAAACACATGATTTAAACCTGTGGAATACCCAATGTAATTTCACCCTAGTTAGATGAAGTGGGAAACTTCCTTAGACCACATATTCCATATAAAGGAACTTTTAGTTACCTGTTCTGTAGACATGGCTTAAACAACTCATATGCTGTTCCATTTACACCATAGAATTGCAATTTCTGTTACACAATGTCGTGGTTCACACAATCAAATGCTTTGGATAAGTATCAGAACATATTGGTGACATTTCACTATTTAAAGGCTCTATTATGTGGGCAGGGAAATGGTATATTGCTGTTTCAGTAGTACAGCACTTTTGAAGTACAAACTGTGATTTACTAAGTATCCCATAACAGTTGAGATGGCTAACCACTCTTGAGTAAATTACTTTCTCGCCGACTTTTCAAAATGCTGTAAGCAAGAATACTGGCCAGTAATTATTGACGTCTGTGGTGTTTACTTTTTGTAAAGAGACTTGACAATGCCATATTTAGCTTGTCTGGTAATACACCTTACGTTAGTGATGCATTAAAGATGTGATTCAGAACATCAGCTGTAACTGCTCCACATTGTTTTAATATCTTGTTACAGATGTCATACACCCCAACAGAACATTTATTTTTCCACGAATTAATGATTTTACTTATTTCACAAGAGGTTGTCAGATGATAATTAATCTGAAAAGTATTTCTCAAAACTGACTTTTCCGTGTACTGCTTGGCTTTTTCTTTTGAGCTATTCTCACTGATTTTGTTATAATTACACGTAAGAAATTGTTATTAAATACATTAGCTAATGTATAATGTTATTATTATCTTTAATAGTAATACTACCTACCCCAGCAGTTACTTTTCGTGTCTCTCTTCTAACAACATTCCATACTGATTTGATTTTATTGACTGAGTTGTTAATTTCGTTTTTAATATACATATTTTTTTGATTTTCTGACAACTTTTTTCAGTATGTTGCAATAAACTTTTAGTGTAAAATTACTACTGGGTCTTTACTAATTTTTGCTGTCACATACAGTTTTCTTTTTCTTTCTGAAGACACTTTAATACCTGTAGCAACCCAAGGTTTCTTTGAAAGCTCTTTGGTGTTACATTTAGTAATTCTTTTGGGGCAACAAGATTCAAAAAGGGATAAAACATTATCAAGAAATATATATCATTTATCGTTAGCATTTGGCTCATTATATGATAATGAGGTCCCATACTCCAAGGAGTGTGGTTCCTGAATGGTACACCCTGCTAGGTTTGGTACGTTAATCAATTGTGCATCGTGGTCTGACAATACACTTATCACAGGAAAAGCATGTGTAGGTTTTACATCCTCTTGTTGTACAAATACATTATCTATTGGAATCTACTGTCCTGAACTATATGTGCAGGGAAGTTGATCACTAGTTCTAGGTTGTATGTCACACTTCTAGTTTACTTTTCCTAGCAGAACTGCATAGAAAGTTTAATTTGAAATCATCACAGGTAAATAACTTCTCCTTTTTTGTCTGACAGACAGCATAACAGTGAGTCAAATTTTTTATGAATAACTCCTAATCTCCTAATGGGGATCTGTACACTGTTGCTAGTATCAACAATACATTATCTAGCTGTAGTTCACATGCAGAAACTTCAAAGTGCTGATCAACACAAAATTTACTTACTTCTACAGTTTTGTACTTATACCCTTGATTTGTGTAAATGGCAGATCCTTCTTTATCCATGCTAGATCTGCAAGTGTAAGATGCCAGTTCATACCCATTTATACTGACATTAGGTGGCAGGAGGAACAAGACTTCTGGTCCGGTGAATACAGGTTATAAATACAAAATCAAATAGGGGTAATGCAGGAGTATGTTTAATAATGAATAGGAAAATAGGAATGTGGGTAAGCTACTACAAACAGCATAGTGAGCGCATTATTATGGTTGATGTGGAATAGGGGCTGACATGAGGCTGAAGTGGTCATACGATATCTGCATCAGGTAATGCTGCGGGAATTAGATTAGGAAGTGAGATGCTTAAAGTAGTAAATCAGTTTTGCTGTTTGGGGAGCAAAATAACTGATGATGGTCGAAGTAGAGAGGATATAAATTGTAGACTGGCAATGGCAAGGAAAGCGTTTCTGAAGAAGAGAAATTTGTTAACATTGAGTATAGATTTAAGTGTCAGGAAGTCGTTTCTGAAAGTATTTGTATGGAGTGTAGCCATGTATGGAAGTGAAATGTGGACGATAAATAGTTTAGACAAGAAGAGAATAGAAGCTTTCGAAATGTGGTGCTACAGAAGAATTCTGATGATTAGATGGGTAAATGACATAACTAATGAGGAGGTATTGAATGGAACTGGAGAGAAGAGAAATTTGTGGCACAAGTTGACTAGAAGAAGGGATCGGTTGGTAGGGCGTATTCTGTGGCATCAAGGGATCACAAATTTGGCATTGGAGGGCAGCGTGGAGGGTAAAAATCGTAGAGGGAGACCAAGAGATGAATACACTAAGCAGATTCAGAACGATGTAGGTTGCAGTTAGTACTGGGAGATGAAGAAACTTGTACAGGATAGGGTAGCATGGAGAGCTGCATCAAACCAGTCTGAGGACTGAAGACCACAACAACAACATACTGACATTTCTCGTCCCCACAGTTTCATCATGTTCAGAAGGACAAAGTATATCAACCTCATTCTTATTTTTGAGATCATCTAAACACACTAATAGCTCATCTACTTTATTTTATTTTATTCCCCTGATATTTTTATGAAGTGAATTGATATTACCCTTAACTTTATAAATATTTAGTGTACATGAAGCTCATTTATTCTATTTTTCTTGATTGTTGTCTGTCTATCTTAACCGAAAAAATATTTTTCCTGGTCCCATTAACCACAGGGATCATCCCCCTTACAGTATCTGCTAGTAGAGAATCTAACTTGTGTTTCCTCTTCCTATTTAGGTGCAGGCCATGTGTAGTGTATCCTCACCTACCAATAGTATCAATGGGAACAACACTTATGTGAGATTTTGCCGGTGTCTGGAACATCCTGTCCAGCTCGGTGTTAACAGGCCTTACAGCAGTGTTTACCCAGGGCCGATGATGATGCTGAAGGACCTCCCCAAATCCCACATTTGTATGCCTACCGGGCAGAGTGCCTGCGTGGTTTGCCTCCTGCCGGAGGTTCGAGTTCTTCCTCGCGCATGGGTGTGTTTTGTTCTTTGTATAAGTTAGTTTAAGTTAGTGTAAGTAGTGTGTAAGTCTAGGGACCGATGACCTCAACAGTTTGGTCCCATAGGAATTTACACACATTTGAACATTGGTGTACACAGTTTCTACTTCTATTTTGTCCCTGTCATTCCTAATACTATATGTTGGATTCAAAGCCACGCTGCTTCCTGCTTCTCCAACTATAATTACCTGATCGTCCTTCTCAAAGTCCCTGCGTAGCTGACCTAAGCTTTCTGTCACCTGGCTAAAGCTAGCACTTGGTTTCACAAAACTTGTGACCTAGCGCCCCGCACCTAATCTCTCCTGAAGCTGCTGGTCTACACCGCTCCCTTGACTGCTGCCTAGAAGCAGAATTCTTCTTTTCTTATTATGATTTCATCGCGACCTGTCTTTCTTCTTTAAGCTAATATTCAGCTTCAACATACATTCAACTACATCTTGATGAGACCCTTCCTCCACTGTTTCAGATAGCAAGCCAAATTGATTTACTAACAGAATTTCTAAAGTTTTTTCAATAGTTTCCCTTATTTTGCCTTTTGCTTGTTACCTCTTCCCAGTACCCCGTCTCTTTTTCTCTTGTAGCCAACATAATTCCCAATTCACGTTTTATAATTCAGCTTTAAAGACACAGATTCTTGCCTCCTGTTCAGCGATTTTGCCATCCTTTCTCCATAAACTACATTGCAATGGAAGTGCATCATTAACTATCCCCAGTCAGAGCGTGGTATGGTAGCTGACAGGATGCGGACCATATCTAGTTTTCCTGAACAAATTCAACAAGAAAAACAATGACATCTGACAGTGTGGTCATAAGGAAAGTCTCGACCACATTATGCTTAACTGTGACAGCTATAATGAAACTAGGGGACCAATAAAACTAGCCTGTCACTGTACGAACTTTTAACACTTTCCGTATGATGGACATTAATGGACAATGTTTGTTATCAGCATTTTTCGGAATGAAGAAGAGAAATTTGCAAGGATACAGCAGTTACAAAATCCCTCCCATCCAACACACCGTCACTGTGTGAGTGTAAATGTGTTTGACAAAATATACAGTGTTGTGAAAGGAGTGGATGTGGATGTTGCGGTACAGAATATGCGTGTGCATCCAAGATCACAGCACTATACGTGGCAGAAATCGTATGACCACTTCAGCCTCACGTCAGCCCCTATTCCACATCAGCGATGCTGATGAAGATATGCCAGTCGGGGAGAGGTGCATAGCACAAGAAGTGTAATACAAGGTCGTAAACCGTTCCAGTGCTTTTCCGATACTGCTTTCAAACGTAAACAAGCAACACAGTTGGTAGAAGTAGAACGCAAACGCGTTCTGACGCAGTTCCAGAGCGTACAGCAATGGTACCAACTGTGAGAAACTCATTTCCTTAGTAGAACTACGGAACTTCTAACCTTAGTTTTCTGGATACCTCTTGTATATACAAATGCACTCATATCTTCGTGAGATGATAGAATTAACTCTGTTTCTCTCAGTGTAAAATGAGTTCTAACATCAAATATTCTCTGCTAGTATTCATCATTATTTCCAAATTTTAATTTTGTCCCCTTTTAGTCAATACATGTCCATATAAGCTCTCACCTATTATTTTTACTGATCAATAAAAAATTTGTAAATATGGATAGAGTTCCTTTTTACCATTACTTAATCATTATTATTATCGTTATTATTATTATTACTTTATTATTAGCGAATTTTCCCAATAAGTGGAAGACGGTAAGCAAATAACTCAGTCAACATTCATATAAGTTTTTCTTGTTGTTGCAATAGGGTTTCATTCTTTCCGAGAAGGCTTGTTTATGTTCTTCCGACAACTTTGGTCTGCACTGCTTTTGTTTTGCTTGCTGTGATGTAACTTCCCATTTGTGTACAATGGATCTGAAGGTGCGGCTTTCTAAAATGTCGGCTGGTCTTGTGTTTGCGTTGCTGAGGTTCCTTAGTGTTTCGTTCAGCCAGGGCATTGAGCTCTTAAGTGATGTGTACTATTACCTTTGTCAGTCACCTTTCTGGTAGTCTGTTGAGACGACCAAAGTGTTTCATTTGCCTTTGCCAGTGTTTGAAAATTTTTCTGTTGTTTTGATTGACTGTAGCCTGTAACCGCCTTGGGCAGGTCTTGTTCCTAAAATATTCCTAATGATTTTCCTCTCTTCTGTTTTGATTTCTGCGAGTTGCAATATTAACTCGCTTTCTTGTCTATAGTATGGTACAGGGAAGTTTATGTACCACTGAAATTTCCTACCTTTCCTGTTTGCGGGAATAACGATTACAGCAGGTAAGCCCGTTTATGATCTCGAATCTCTCATATTTTTACGTTCACCGTCTTGTTGCTAGACACAGGTAGGAAAAATAATTATACTGATTGATTCAGGTGAAGAGAAACTGAAATAAACCTGAAATTTTTCGTATGCTTATGATGCAATCTCATCAGAATGAAACCCACTGAAAAATTTCAAACTCACTCAAGAATGAAAATAGAGAATAATTATTTGAATAGAAATGAATTTTTCTAATAAATCATATTTTTAAATCAGACTAAACAGTAGGAAAGAGTTTCTGCCAGCCCCATACGGATTCATAACACCATACAGATACTCCTGAAAATTTGTGATTCTGAATTTTTATCATCTATGAAAGAGCTCATAAGATTTAAAACAAAAGCGTGGGACACATGCAACACATAACTGATACATTATTGGTTTGCCTTCTTAACATTGCACAACTTCTTGCATGAATAGTTCCCCTCCTTACTATTATTTATCACATGCAACCCATGTTTTCAATTTTAAATCTAAAAATCACAAATTTTCCAGACTGTATGGGATTAGGTGAAATTGTAATATACCTTTTGGCCTGATTAAAGAGGTGTACGTAAGACATGGGATAGCAGCTCATCTATCACAACACCTGCTGTGGTGCCTGATGGTTCCAGTGGACCCACGAGGAAGAGGACCAGTGTTAGACTATGCTTAATTTGAGGTGGGCTGTGTGGACATTGGCTCATGCACTACACAATGGCATCATGAAAGGTTTCATGTTGTCTCTGGTAGGCCTATAACCTAACAGGAGGGAGTGCTATAGTGTCTCTAGCAATCATCAGTCCGAGGTGCAGACAACACATCATAGAGAACAGCAGTGCTATCAGTGGAATTGCTCTCACATGTGCTTGAGGTCATCGAATCTCTCGCCGACCTGTTTCATAACTGGTGGTGGAACAGCTTCACCAACTACATCTTGCAGGTCTCTGGCGGGGCAGTGAAAATTGTAACTTGAGATACCGTGGAAGGTGAGGAAGCTAACGAAATAAATTAGTGTGATTCGTTTTTGAGATAATGAAGGTGATGAAGCTGAAGGTGACAAGGCATTAGCGGAAAATAATGATAAGGAGCCCAGGATGAGCTGCTGTGATTTGGGAGATGAGAAAGTTCAGAGTAGCTGAGGAATTAAAATTACACAATATTGAGAGGAATTAAAATACACAACATTGCTCTTTGCATTCCAGCTGGGGAGCTATATCCTGCTATAGTTTTTTTTTTGTTTTTTTTTTATTATTTCAGTGATTATTCCACAAAGGCAGGATAGATATGCAGAAAATCAGATTTGTCGTTGGTATCAAAGAGGAGATACGTTTCAAGGCAGCTATAAGATATCTGAGGAATTTCAATAAGGGCTAAAAACCGATTTTGGGCAAAGAATTCTCAGTGTAAATTAAGCATAGAAATTGTTGATTCGGGAGATTATACTACTAAATATGAAGGGCTCAGACCTTATTCTGAAATGAAACTCAAAATGAATTTGGGTAAGAACATGGATGATCATCTAAGCTCTAAACATCTAGTCCATAAACAGATAAAGCTGTTCAGTAGGAGAAAAGGTTATTGGTAGAGATCTTAGTGACGTACGAGCATTTATAGACTATTTAAATCAGTTGGATGGGTTGGAATGAAATGGGTCAGCTAGCGAAAATTATGGAGGGAAACCATTTGGTAGCGGATATTCACTGGACCAGTTTCGGATGAATGAGCGCCCTAATAGCGTCAAACGCGTTTTATAACAACCACACAGATGCTATTGACAATAGTGGTGGTAAACAAAAGGGTAATAATCTATGTATGAGAAATCGGGGTCCCGCTAGTAACAATGAATTTTGGTACAGTAAGGGAAAAAAGTGGAATACAACAGAGAAGAGGAAAATCAGAAGTTCTCGACGATGTTCCAATGTCTCCAGCTGAAAATAATTGAGGGACAGTGATACGTAAGTGCAAGTTGGTGAATTATTTGGGCAATGTAATGGAAACTATAAGATTAAATGGTGATGATTCTGAAGGGAGTGTACATCTGCTGCCCAGACCCAGGTGGAGATTACATTGTTTGTAAAAAGTGCACCTAGAAACATAATGTGAGAGATCTTTTCCAAAACAGCCAGGGAAGATACTGGAAGCGAAGTTAATTTTTTATGTAATATGTTATTTAAAATGATGATATTAACAGGTATTATTCATGAGGTGTTCCTCTTAATTAATTAACATACCGTGTTATTTTTCCCCCCGAAGAATCATGGACCTTGCCCTTGGTGCGGAGCCTTGCGCGCCTCAGCGATACAGATAGCTGTACCGTAGGTGCAACCACAACGGAGGGGTATCTGGTGAGAGGCCAGACAAACGTGTGGTTCCTGAAGAGTGGCAGCAGCCTTTTCAGTAGTTGCAGGGGCAACAGTCTGGATAATTGACTGATCTGGCCTTGAAACACTAACCAAAACGGCCTTGCTGTGCTGGTACTGCGAACGGCTGAAAGCAAGGGGAAACTACAGCCGTAATTTTTCCCGAGAGCATGCAGCTTTACTATATGGTTTAATGATGACGGCGTCCTCTTGGGTAAAATATTCCGGGGTAAAATAGTCACCCATTCGGATCTCCGGACGGGGACTACTCAAGAGCACGTCGTTATCAGGAGAAAGAAAACTGGCCTTCTACGGATAGGAGCGTGGAATGTCAGATCCCTTAATCGAGCAGGAAGGTTAACAAATTTAAATAGGGAAATGGATAGGTTAAAGTTAGATGTAGTAGGAATTATTGCAGTTCGCTGGCAGGAGGACCAAGACTTTTGGTCAGGCGAATACAGGGTTATGAATACAAAATCAAATAGGGGTAATGCAGGAGTCGGGTTTATTATGAATAAAAAAATAGGAGTGCGGGTACGCTACTAACAAACACATCATAGTGAAAGCATTATTGTGGCCAAGATAGACATGAAGCCCACGTGTACTACGGTAGTACAAGTTTATATGCCAACTAGCTCTGCAGATGACGAAGAAATTGAAGAAATGTATCATGAAATAAAAGGAATTATTCAGATAGTGAAGGAAGACGAAAATTTAATAGTCATGGGTGACTGGAATTCGGTAGTGGGAAAAGGGAGAGAAGGAAACGTAGTAGGTGAATATCGATTGGGGCTAAGAAATGAAAGAGGAAGTCGCCTGATAGAATTTTGCACAGAGCACGTGGAAGAAGCCTGGAGATACTGACAGGTTTCAGATAAATTACATAATGGTAAGAATATCGATTGGGGCTAAGAAATGAAAGAGGAAGTCGCCTGATAGAATTTTGCACAGAGCACGTGGAAGAAGCCTGGAGATACTGACAGGTTTCAGATAAATTACATAATGGTAAGACAGAGATTTAGGAACCAGGTTTTAAATTGTAAGACATTTGCAGGGGCAGATGTGGACTCTGATCACAATCTATTGGTTATGGACTGTAGATTAAAACTGAAGAAACTGCAAAAAGGAGGGAATTTAAGGGGATGGGACCTGGATAAACTGACTAAACCAGAGATTGAACAGAGTTTCAGGGAGAGCATAAGGGAACAACTGACAGGAATGGGTAAAAGAAATACAGTAAAAAGAAGAATGGGTAGCTTAGAGAGATGAAATAGTGAAGGCAGCAGAGGACCCAGTAGGTAAAAAGACGAGGGCTGGTAGAAATCCTTGGGTAACAGAAGAAATATTGAATTTAATTTATGAAAGGAGAAAATATAAAAATGCAGTAAATGAAGCAGGCAAAAAGGAATACAAACGTCTCAAAAATGAATATCAAGACCGCAGATGGAAACCCAGTTCTAAGCAAAGAAAGGGAAGCAGAAAGGTGGAGGGAGTATATAGAGGGTCTATACAAGGGCAATGTACATGAGGACAATATTATGGAAATGGAAGAGGATGTAGATGAAGATGAAATGGGAGATACGATACTGCGTGAAGAGTTCGACAGAGCACTGAGAGACCTGAGCCGAAACAAGGCCCCGGGAGTAGACAACATTCCATTAGAAATACTGACGGCCTTGGGAGAGCCAGTCCTGACAAAACTCTACAATCTGGTGAGCAAGATGTATGAGACAGAGGAAATACCCAGCGGGTGTTGACAGATGTGAAAATTACCGAACAATCAGTTTAATAAACTGGGGATGCAAAATACTAACGCGAATTCTCTACAGACGAATGGAAAAACTGCTAGAAGCCGACCTCGGGGAAAATCAGTTTGGATTCCGTAGAAATATTGGAACACGTGAGGCAATACTGACCCTACGACTTATCTTAGAACCTAGATTAAGAAAGGGCAAACCTACGTTTCTAGTATTTGTAGAGTTAGAGAAAGCTTTTGACATTGTTGACTGGAATACTCTCTTTCAAATTCTGAAGGTGGCGGGGGTAAAATACAGGGAGCGAAAGGCTATTTACAATTTGTACAGAAACCGAGTCGAGGGGCATGAAAGAGAAACAGTGGTTGGGAAGGGAGTGAGACAGGGTTGTAGCCTATCCCCGATGTTATTCAATCTGTATATTGAGCAAGCAGTGAAGGAAACGAAAGAAAAATTCGGAGCAGGTATTAAAATCCATGGAGAAGAAATAAAAACTTTGAGGTTCGCCGATGACATTGTAATTTTGTCAGAGACAGCAAAGGATTTGGAAGAGCAGTTGAACTGAATGGACAGTGTCATGAAAGGAGGGTATAAGATGAACATCAACAAAAGCAAAAACAGGATAATGGAATGTAGTCGAATTTAGTCGGGTGATGCTGAGGGAATTAGATTAGGAAATGAGACACTTAAAGTAGTAAGGGAGTTTTGCTATTTGGGGAGCAAAATAACTGATGATGGTCGAAGCAGAGAGGATATCAAATGTAGACTGGCAATGGCAAGGAAAGAGTTTCTGAAGAAGAGAAATTTGTGAACAATCAGTATAGATTTACCTGTCGGGCAGTCGTTAGTGAAAGTATTTGAATGGAGCGTAGCCATGTATGGAAGTGAAATGTGGACGATAACTAGTTTGGACAAGAAGAGAATAGAAGCTTTCGAAATGTGGTGCTACAGAAGAATGCCGAAGATTAGATGGGTAGATCACACAACTAATGAGAAGGTATTGAATAAGATTGGGGAGAAGAGAAGTTTGTGGCACAACTTGACTAGAAGAAGGGATCGGTTTGTAGAACATGTTCTGAGGCATCAAGGGATCACAATTTAGTATTTGAGGGCAACATGGAGTGTAAAAATCGTAGAGGGAGAACAAGAGATGAATACACTAAACAGTTTGAGAAGGTTGTAGGTTGTACTAGGTACTGAAGAAGCTTGCACAGGATAGAGTAGCGTGAAGAGTTGCATCAGACCAGTCTCAGGACTGAAGACCACAACAACGACTACCGTGTTATTTAGAAAAGGAGAATATTATTCGACATAACGTTGTGACTAATTGAGAGTATTTACTGACAGTTTCTACACTAATGTTTAGCATTTTCACTACCTGTTTATTTTAAGACATAGAGGATTTCTTATTTAAGAAGGGATTTCTTGTGTTGACAACAGAAGTTAGTAAGGAGTGAAGAGATTCTTTCTTATTGTTTCATTAAGTCAGGCAAAAATTCCCTTAATCATCCGTATAGTAATTGACAAGTATTCGATATCTATAACTGACATTACTTGTCTGTTCAGCAAACGACTAAAAATATTTATGTAGTATGACTGATGTCACCAGAGTTAAATTGTTTTTAGACCCCTCTAGCAGAAACTTGAGCTTATTCTAATATGAGCATGTGCAACCGGGTGAGTATTTAAAATCTATACCATTATTAGAGCATAAAAGTGAATAAATTAAAGATTCTCGCTGCCAGTGTAATAGTGCCGCTTAGTAAGAGAATATGCAATAATAGAGTAGAATAAGAAAGAGTAATAAAACATTATTTTCAAATGTAGAGAGGAGATATACAGTACTGCATTTTCCAATTACTTTGAGTTTATTGCAGTGCTGTTTATTAACGATTTAAGGGAAGATGAATTGGTTAATAAGTATGCAGGAAATGATACAGCATCTGATGAATAGAAAGTACTTAAAGCAAAAGTTCAGCCATCGTGGTAAATCGAATGTGCAGAGCAGATGATTTATTCACACTGTCACCTTTTATCATAATATATACCGAAACATAGTTTCATATGAAGCTGGACTGTACGAATGGGTATACTGCCAGTAAAGGTGTTAAACTGGAATGTGCGTAAGTTCTGAGTGGGAGTACGAGCAAATGTGTTAACTTTGTGAGTTTTATTCTATACAGAAAACAATGTATATTTCCAGTAAGTTGAAGCATGTGGTTTCTAAAACGTAGCCTAGAGTCAAGGAATACTATTTCTTATTCATAGTGCATGGAATAAATCATTGTTGGAAGATGTTTTGCAGGGTGAATCACCTCAAACTTGCACCGGAAATATTGTACATGAGTAAAATGATATTTATGTGCGGATTTCACAGCATGGATTGGTAGTCAGGGGTTAGTAATTGTAGCCAATAAACAGATAATAGTAACACTTAGAAAGTGTACCTTTTGCGCAAACATACAAGTTTTGAAATGAAACAATGCCTGTTGACATTACAGACTAAAAATAGTCTAAATTAAACTGTCAGTGGTGTTTGTTGCAGCCTTCTGGTGTGAGTTGTTTACGAGATATCGTATTTCTCCAGGCTGACACTTTGTGTGCCATTCAACCTGCACTGTTTGTAGGTACGATGTTGTCACGTTTGCTTTCAGTGTGTCTGTGTGTTCCTTGAGTGCACTGCGACTTGCTAGTCGGTTAATGCGTAACAGTCCAAGCAGTAGGTCGTGAGTAGGCAATAGGTTTTACCAATGTAGAAAAAGCCGACATGTTCATGGTGTGCGGTGTTCTATGAAGTCAGATGTTGGTAAGATTGGCATCGAACGTTATTGTATGTTAACGGGGACTGCTTAAGATTAAGAGATATGATTACAGGAAGTAGGGTAGGGTGGGGGTAAACGTGTGCGTGGGGCAAGAGAAGACACCAGTGTCTGCAGGCCCATAAAGCAGAAACTCACCATACTCCTATGTAACAGCACGTACTTCATGACCTCCTCAGTTCTGTTCTGGAACCTCGAGGCTGCCGGACGCTTACATTTTGAGAAAATGTAGTAAGGCACTTCTGTATATTTCTGAAGTAAAATTTGTGTAGCTCTGAGTGTTTGGTGAACCTAAATCTATTTAATAAATTAGCCAAAATCTGTAGCGGAAGTACCTTCCAGTAACCTCCTTGACCTCCGTGACTTTATGTGTCTTCTAGAATGCTGAAAATGGTAATAGTGGAATCGGGTAGAAGTACACAGGCTAATGGGGTAGAAGTTCGCAGTGCGTACTTTTACTCCATAAAGAAACTATCTGCAAACTCTTACCCGGTAACCTCTACTTTGACTTGTATGGTTCCTTCTCGAGTATTCAAGAAGTTTTCGCTGGTGATTACTTATATGCCTCATTATTCACCTACGAAACTTAAGTTAATATTTTTCTGTAGATTTTGTTTCAATGAGTGGTGAATTTTTTCAAACGTACCTACCTCCCAAATACAATTCGAATACAATCGCAGTATCCTTAGTGGCACTTTTTTCCAGAAACTGACGAGAACCCAACTAGACAGCCATTAACTGAGTCGCCCTATCATTCAGCTCTTGATATTATTGAAAATGGGAGCTTAACACTACAAGCATCCACAGCTACTGAGTATTCAGAGGCTACCTTAAGAAAACGTCTTAAAACTACCAAAAGTTATGAGCACCTTGACCATTTCACAAACACTTTTTCACTGCAGGAAGAACAGGCGATACCGCAGAACAGCATTTGCCTCGATGAACGTTTCTCAGGCCTTAATCTCAGGTCATTACATTTAGTTTGTGAATTCGCCGAAAAATAAAGTGTTCGTTATTCGTTATCCATGCATTTATTTGTAATCTGTTTTATTGTCTCCAGTTGAAACTAGAGGTATTGACTCTCGCCTGAAGCCCGCATGCGTTTACCCCATAGTATAGTAACAGTACGCAAAAGTATTTTTTGGAAAACGTTTATTGCTCTTATAATGACTGTTTGATGACAACGGAACTATTACACAATGTTACCAAACTGTCAAACTAGGTGTTGCAGGCTAGTTGATATAAGATTGCTACAAGTTATTTAAAAATATGTTGTGAAACAAAAGTTGCGTACTTTCACCCTCACCTATCACATATACACTTACAGGAGTGTAATATTTTTTGTGTTACAGTGAGCGTACTCAATAATCGCAAATGATGTTATGTAATAATGGAAAGTATTACAAAATGAGAAGATAGCGACCGAATGGTTAGGATGAATATACCTATCCACATACAAATATCACGATGGATTTACTTAGAATGAAGACTGTTTATAATTTAATTAGCATTATGTGTTATGTGTAACAAGGCAGTGCCTCAGAGAGAGTGTGAGAGAGGTAGAGATGGAGAGAGAGAGATTAAGAGCTACAAAATAACCACCCATCTGCAGCCGCCAGGGCATGCAGTACCCAGACGGAAGATGCGTGATGGACGGAGGCGACAAAAAGTGATTAAAAAAATGGGTCAGACGGCATGGAGTCTATAGATACCGTTGCAACTCAAAAGAACATTTGTTGAAATCCTGTGAAACATCTGGGTCATGGCAAATTGATTGAACTGAACATTGTTTAATTTTTACTAGAAGAATTGTCACGTATCGCGAGGTGCGATAATTGTATTTGTGTTTTCAAAATATATATGATGTGTAGTTTCAGTAATTCACTGCCTTTCTCTGATGTACTACAGCGTGCTGAAAGGTAATGCCTCCAAATTTTGGTGTAAAATTCTGGAAGCTTCGAAATTAAAAAAAGGTGCTTATCATGCTACAACTTTATTCTTCATGTCCACATATTTAATTCTGAAGATAGTAATCTTGTGGACGAAGACGTTTCTCCAACCACAGACCTTTTAGCTGATGGAGGATAATATAAGACAGCGAACCTAAATCGTCGGGTTGTTGCAGATGTCTCAGCCACCTTGTATGATCTGTCTCTGCCATACTAAAGGAGAGGGTACTCCATGTGTGGACGAACTCTTCAAATTCGAAACTCGATTACAGCACGCTGTTTCTCACGCAGAGACGTAATTACGTCTTGTTACCCACTGCAGTTCGGAGCCCTCTAGCGGCAGTGGTCTGCAAATATCTAGAGGTGAAGAATAAAGATGTAGAATTTTAGTAAGTATAAGGATTTGAACGACTGTGTAAACGTTTATTTCCACTGGAGTGCACTGTTAGTTTTCTTTTTGTTTAATGAGTATTTTGTGAACTAGTGAGAGATAATTATCCCTTGACTATCATGGATTATGCTTTACATTATTATACACCTGGAGTAGTGATACATTTATTACAGTAGGCGTTGGTTAGAAAACGCAGTCAGATCGCAAGGTTACATATCGAGTAGGACTACATGTACAGGATGCGTTGCTATAATCAGAGATTTTAATATTAGGCCCCTCTTACGATCCTTTCACATAAGCACGATTGGCAGAGCTGATATTATTAAGTAAATTTAGTGCTCGGGATACGAAGGCTGGCAATCATGCAGACATAAAAATGAGACTGCCGCATTCTTTGGTGTTTGCTCCGTGCAGTGGGAGATTTTAAAGGTGATCAATCTTTAAACTTACTTTATATCAAAACGGTACGTTTCCATATATGAGTTCCTTATCAAAAATTTATCTACTAAGTCCTCTCTTCCATCCCTAGAAACCTGTAATAGGAATTGTCAAATACTCTGTATACAGTTTTTGTATCAAACATGTTTTCTGTCGCTTCCCAGAGACACTACGCATCTTGTATTGTTGGTTATGCCTCTAGGAGGCGGCAGGGCATAGCCACTCTGCGACATACATATGCAGTATGTGATGCCTATGATCCAGTCATCTGTTCGTGAAAGGGCGTCCACCGAACATGTTTAAGTTCCTGATTTTCTTTTAAAATATCAATTCGAGATACGCATTCTCAAAGTTTTGTTGTTAGAAACAACAGCTGCAGCACACCTGCTTAGTAGAGCCTGCTTGTCCAGCGAAATCTCATCATCCCAAGGCCGGCGAAGTCTATATAAACGTATGTGTGCATGTGTTCGGTGTGTGTCTGTCTGTGTGTGTGTGTGTGTGTGTGTGTGTGTGTGTAATAGGTTATCAGCCTCCAAATATCTGCTTGAGATGAACAAATGGATCTCTAGAAACAAACAGTAAAGAAAATTGAAATATTCTAAAAGGATACTTTGGTAAACTCCTCAGCTGTGAGAAGCCCAAAGAAAAAATACACTTCACGAAAACACTACAAAATCCAGATTCGAAGCCTCCTACAATCACAGAGGAAGTTATAAAACAACCAAAGAACAACAGAGCACCAGGGGAAGATTGCATTATCGCCGGGACCTGGAAACTCAGAGACCAAAATATTACAAAGAAAATTCATAAAATTCTCTTGGAAATATGGAGTACAGAGCAAACTCCACGGAAATGGAAATGCACACTGATTCAACCACTCCACAAAAAGGCAGACAGGACATTCCCTAATAATTACAGAGCGATGTCATTATTACCGGTCACTTACAAAATTCTGTCCAAGGTGTTACTGAACAGACTGGAGCCACAAGTGGCTACAGTGACAGGTGAATATCAGGCAGTGTTCAGAATGGGAAGATCCTCTATTGAACAAATTTGGAACCCGCGAACACTCTTGAAGGTCAGACAGGCGAACAACACTGTAGTTACATATTTGGACTTTAATAGAGGACCTAAAACAAGCAGGAATCAATAAAGAAATGACAGATGAAAGAGACAAATTCAGAAACAAAATTATGAACACGAAATTTGAAGTAAAAGAAAGGAAAAGACAAGGGAAAATATGGACAGAACAAAGGAAACACGAACACAGTCAAAGAATGAAAAGTTTTGGGGAAGAGAAAGAGAAGAAGCAAACATGAACAAAAAGCGGAAAATTGGATAATCATATAATACCAAGCTCAATCACTGTCTTAAGTGCAAAAATGTGTAGAAAACAAAACTTATCTGAAACTGATGGCTGAAATTCTGATACAATGTTGTGGCATTTCCTTTGAGAGAACTCAGAAGGAGCTAGGATCATGTACTCATTGGACCATTCTGATTTATGTTTATCGTGATTTCACTGGCCCTTCGGGTGTACGCCGGGGTATTTCCTCGACAAGGTCTCTTCTATCAGTTTCCGCTCACTGTGAATAATCGGAAAATCTAATGTAATTCTAAAATTGATGTGTTAGTCTACGAAACAAAATTATGTAGATTGTTGGTAAAGGTAATTGTAGCATCTTGCCAATTAGTACAGATCCACGTCAGTCAGTCATCCACAGTATATCCCATGCAGTTGCCAGACAGACTGCTCCCCATATTTAGGAACAGAATGTAGTTTGGTGTCTCGACAGATACCCCTCCGTTGTGGTTGCTACGAGCATCTGTATCGTTCAGGCACGGAATCAAACCAACACTGGCGAGGTCTGGGGTTCGTTTACTGTATCTCATCTGTCTGCATCACACTTTTGTGATAAACTTATTATTCACAGTGTTTCCAGTGCTGAACTAATATGATGGTTTCTATTGCTGCTATATTTTTGAGTCATCAATCTTCTGACTGGTTTGATAAAGCCCACTAAGAGTCCCTCTCCTATACCGACCTTTTCATCTCAGAGTAGCACTTGCAACCTATGTCCTCAATTATTTGCTGGGTGTATTCATATCTCTGTCTTCCTCTACAGTTTTTGCCCCTACAGCTCCCTCTAGTACAGTTGACATTCTTCCCTGATGTCTTGACACACAACCTGTCCTCCTGTCCCTTCTTCTTGTCGGTGTTTTCGATATATTCTTTTCCTCGTCAAGTGTGTGACGAACCTCCTCGTTACTTTTTTCTTATCAGACCGCAACATTTTCAACATTCTTCTGTAGTATCACATCTCAGATGCTTAGATTCTCTTGTGTTTCGGTTTTCCCACAGCCAGTGTGTCACTACGATACAAAGCTGTGCTCCAACGGTAGATTCTCAGAAATTTCTTTCTAAAACTAAGGCCTATATTTAGTACTGGTAGACTTCTCTTAGCCAAGACTGCCGGTTTTGTACTGCTAGTCTGGTTGTTATGTCCTTCTTCCTCCGTCCATCATGGGCTGTTTTACTGCTTATGTAGCAGATCTCCTTAACCTTCATCTACTTCGTGATCTCCAATTGTGATGTTAAGTTTCTCGCTGTTCTCATTTCTGCTACTTCTCAATACTTTCGTCTTTCTTCGATGTACTATTCTGTAGTCATTAGACTGTGCAGTCCATTCATCAGATCGTGTAATTCTCCATTTACACTGAGGATAGCAATCTCATCAGCGAATCCTGTTGTCCTTCACTCCTATTATTTCCTCTTAGATCTTGTACAGATTGTATATTACCCGTCTTTCTCGATAACTTACCCCTGTTTTACTGTGAATTCTCAACATCTTACAACATGTAATATTGGCGAACCCTTTCTCCAGGTGACCAGATCCAATGAAAGTGTCTCGATTGTTCAACAGTCTTGCTTCCCTTTCAGCCGCAACATGAGAACTGCCTCTCTGCTTCCTTTACCTTTCCTAAAGCCAAACTGATCGTCATATAAAAGATCATGCTTTCTTTTCCATTGTTCTGTATATTATTCTGTTAAAGGTGATCGTGCGATAATTCGCACACTGGTCGGCTCTTGCTCTCTTAGGAATTGCTTGGATGATGTTTTTTCCGAAAGTTTTATGACATATCGCCAGTCTCATAGATTCTACGCACCAATGTGAATAGTTATTTTGCTGCCAGCTCCCGCACCGGAATGAAATCCATCCCTTCTGACTTATTTGGTCTTAAGTCGTCGCAAACTATTTTAAATTATGATTCTAATGCTAGATCCCGTGCCTTCTCTTTGACGACTTCTGTTCATTTTTCTGTCACGTCATTAGGCAAGTCTCCCCCCCCCCCAGATTACTGCGGCGTATTCTATTGACATATCCATTCCCTCCTTAGCATTTAGCAGTGGAATGACCATTGCACTTTGACTGTTACCGTCATTGCTCTTAATTTCAAAGAAGGCTCTATCGACTTTTCTACATGCTGAGTCAGTCCTTCCTACAATCATTTCTTTTTCTCCTACTTGTTTCATTGCTATGTGATTTGAAATTCTCGTACTTCCTTCTGTTGTCGATCATATGAAGTATTTCTTCTATTACATACGGTGTCTTCGCAATTACCTTCCTTGTACCTACATTTTTCTTTCCAACCTCTGTGATTTCCCATTTTAGAGATGTCCAATTCTCTTCAACTGAAATGCCTACTGAGCTATTCGTTATCGCAGTATCTACTACCTCAAAGAACTTCAAGTGTATTTCTTCGTTCTGTAGTCTTTCAATATTCCACTTCTTTGAAGATTGATTCTTCTCGGCTAGTTTCTTGATTTCAGCCTACTTTTCAATATTACTGAACTACAGGAACCTATATCCGCTCCTGAATACGCCTTAAAATACAATATCTGAGTTTGGAATCTCTGCCTGATCATGATGTCATCTGACTGGATGTTCCTGCATCTCACGGCCATTTACAAGTATACATCTTCCTCCTTTCAGTCCAGAACTGGGTATTCGCAATTGCTAGCTGAAACTTGTTTGCAGAACTCAATTAGTCTTTCTCCTCTGTCATTCCTACTAGCAGGCCCATATTCTCCCGTAACCGTTTATTCTACTTCCTCCTCTACAACAGCATTCTTATCTCCCATGACTATCAGATTCTAATCATCCTTCACTTACTGAATTCACCTTCTGCTGGCAACGTTGGCATGTATACCCGAACTATCGTTGTCAGAATTGGTTTGCTGTCGATTCTGAGGAGGACAATCTTATCACTAAACAGTTAACAGCCGCTCACTTTCTGCCCTACCTTCCCATTTATAACGAATCCTTCTCCCGTTATATCATTTTCTGCTGCTGTTGGTATTACTCTATACCTGTCTGACCAGAAATCCTTGTCTTCTTTCCATTTCGCCTTACTGACCGCCCACTATATGTAGTATGAGCTTTAGCACATCCCTTCTCAGATTCTCTAGCTTCTGTGCCACGTTTAAACTTATGATACTGCACTCCTGCAAGCCGAGGTGGCCGAGCGGTTCTAGGCCCTACAGTCGGGAACCGCGAGACCGCTACGGTCGCAGGTTCGAATCTGCCTCGGGCATGGGTGTGTGTGATGTCCTTAGGTTAGTTAGGTTTAAGTAGTTCTAAGTTCTAGTGGACTGATGACCTCAGAAGTTAAGTTCCATGGTGCTCAGAGCCATTTGAAACATTTGAACACTCCACTCCGTGACTCGTAGAACGTTACCCTTTTTTGGTTATACAGTATATTTGCCATAGTTATCCCTCCGTTGGCAATCCCCTCCTAGAGAACCGAACGGGGCCAAGTCCGGAATGTTTTCCCAATGGAGAAATCATCGTGAAAGTTTTGAATTACGGGTAACATGTTCGTGGATACACACTGTGTGTTTTTTACTCAGTGGTTTTCATTGATTCCTGTATCCTTGCCGTTGATCATTGGTGAGTCTTTGGCCTTTTAGGTCAGTTTCCCAACACAATGGCAAGAGAGTGCCCTGAACTTCTGTCTGCTCTTTTTCCCTCTTTGAGAAGGCTGTTGGCAGAAAGAGCGTGACTTCTAATGGGTAGGATCTTATGGGTGTCATCTTATGCCGCAAACTTTCGGCCGTCATTGCTGATGATTTTTATTCGTAATGTAAACTGGGGTGTACCGCGAATCAAGGAACCATGACGTTTTGACTACTAATCAAAGACCTACCCATAGACCACCCATGACTTATTGCTGCAACATAGACACCTCGTTATTGTGTAATATCTCAGACTAAAATGTAGTATCGATTGATTTTAGGATTGAAATGGCAATTGGGAAATGCATTAAGCTATAATGAAAGGGGTTGATAGATCAAGAACAAAGTATGTGATGTGGTCTAAGGAACTACATAGCTAGATTTCAGTAGGAGAGACCAGAGCAATTACCTGATGGAAGAGCAATAGTTGACAGTAAGAAATCTGCAAGAGCAAGCGGGCTGTAAGGAGATGAAGAACATAATGTATGGTGAATCTGGAGTCCTGACGCCTTCATTCAACAGTGATGTCAAACGCGTAATTATATGTAAATATATTTATTGTACCATTGTAATGTGACAGAGACAACATTCATACAGTTTTAAAGTGTAATCAGCGGTGGGTATTCCAAAATTTCGCCAGCGTGGTACAATTTGGAAGCCTACAGTCTTTTGACTAACTAAATTGAATATAGTAATAGTATGTATGTATCTGAACTGTTTAAATATATTAAAATTTTAGAATTAATCGTTTAAAATTGTGAGGAATAAAAACATGAAAAAGAGAGAAAAATACAGCAGCAGCAGTAATCGACCCACAGCCGACGAATTGTCAGTCGATGCTCTTTACTGTTGCTCTTCTGAGTCAACATGTGAACTACTACTCAAAAATCCCACATACTCTACTCATAAATCTTTGTAGAGTGTTTTACGCTCTCCTAGTGCCCACTCAGGTGAAATAGTGTATGAACTTTATATGCTTCATTCAAATGGAGAGCCTCATTACACGCCCTTCTGTTGGTAAATCTACATTTGGAGTAGACCTACTGAATTCTTTAAATCTCACTTTCTCCTTTAGAGGTCCACTGAAAAAAGTCCTCTTTTATACTAAATTTCGCCATATCTTCACTTTTTTTACCAAACCCACACTTATATATACATATATATATATATATATATATATATATATATATATATATATGTTTTCATACATTTAAATTGTATAATCATTCATTTAATATTGTGAGGATTAAAATGAAAAGAAGTAGCAGCAGGAACCAAAACCGAGCCAGCAAACAGCAAATTATGAGTCAGTGTGCATGACCATTGAGCCATGGCAGAGTTACGTCAACTCCTTCTCAACAACCTCTCATGCTCTACACCTGCACAATATGTTACATGCATATTCAAAGAAAATTACTCAACCGGTGCTGTGAGGAACATAGCATACACAGTGCTGGATGGGATGGTGTCACATCAGAGCATGTGCAGTCGAAAATAGAGGGCTACATGCCTTCCCTACCGAGCCAGGTGGTGCAGTGGTTAGCACACTGGGCTCTTCTTACGGAGGACGACGGTTCAAACCCGCCTCCGGCCATCCTGATTAAGGTTTTCTGTGATTAACCTAAATCACTGAAGGCAAATGCCGGGATGGTTCCTTCGAAAGGGCACGGCCTACTTCCTTCTCCATACTTCCCTAACCCGATGATATCCCTGTTTGGTCCCCTTATGCCAAGTCAACAACCAACCATCCATGCCTCCTCTGCGTTGATCGTAGTGGGCTGACCATCATTTCACCGCTGGCCGGAGTGCCCGTGCGGCTCTAGGCGCTACAGTCTGGAGCCGAGCAACCGCTACGGTGGCAGGTTGGAATCTTGCCTCGGGCATGGATGTGTGTGATGTCCTTAGGTTAGTTAGGTTTAATTAGTTCTAAGTTCTAATGACCTCAGAAGTTAAGTCGCATAGTGCTCAGAGCCATCAGACCCATCATTTCACCACTCAACAATGGTTTGTAGTTATCGCGGAGAGAGCGCTACAGCAAATGTTTTCGTTCGTTTTGTTTTCGTTTTATTTGCATACCAGCACACACCAGAAGAGTAATGGTGTAATTTTAGTACGATTGCTGGGCTCACGTTCGGTGAAATATCACGTAATGTTAGTGCGATTTCCGGTTTGCATTCGAAGAAAAGTGATATAATTTTAGCGTGATATTTATGGTACAGTGTGCTGTAGCACACTGACATACGAAAATCAGCCACCGGTGGGTTTAACGATAATATCTAGTGAAGTATTTGACCTAGAACCCTACAAGCTCCATCGTCATTAATATCGCTTCTGCTCTGTGTTTAGTAGTGAAAATAGGCGTTGTTTTTCTTAACGAACGTAAAATTCTCAAGTTATTATCCGTAGCAGCATCTTCCAAGTCAGTATACTGGCTAATTTCATTCGAGTCAACGCTTCTAATGAAATTATCATTGATGGGACATTCGAAATTATGTTCTCTTCTATTTATGCTCTGTGGAAACAGAACATTACCTTTTTAGTATACTGACCATTCTTCGACAAAAAGGATTTTGGAACACATACTGTGTTCGAACATTACGAATTACCTCGAAGAAAACGATTTATTGACACACAGCACGAATTCAGAAAACATTGTTCTTGCGAAACACAAGTAGCTCTTTATGCTCATGAAGTAATGAGTGCTATCGACAGGGGATCTCAAATTGATTCCATATTTTTCGATGTCCATAAGGCTTTCGACACAGTTCCTCACAAGTGTCTTCTAGCCAAACTGCGTGCCTATGGAATACCGCCTCAGTTGTGCCACTGGATTCATGATTTCCTGTCAGAAAGATTACAGTTCATAGTAACAGACGATAAGTCCTGGAGTAAAACAGAAGTAACATCCGGCGTTCCCCTAGGAAGTATTATAGGCTTTCTATTGATCCTAATTTATGTGAACGACATAAGAGATAATCTGAGTAGCCCTATTACATTGTTTGCAGATGATGCTGTCATTTACCGTCTTGTTAGGTCATCAGATCACCAGAATGAATTGCCAAATGATTTAGATGGGGTATCTGTATGGTGCGAAAAGTGGCAATTGACCATGAATAAAGAAAAGTGTGAAGTTATTCACATGAGCACTAAAAGAAATCCGCTAAATTTTGATTACGCGATAAGTAACAATAATCTTAAATCTATAAGTTCAACTAAATGCTTAGGGATTACAATTACAAATAACCTAAATTGTAACGATCACGTAGATTACATTGTGGGTGGAGCGAACCGAAGAGTGCTATTCGTTGGTAGAACACTTAGAAGATGCAGCTGGTGTGCTTACACCACGCTTGTACGCCCTATTCTGGAGTATTTCTGTGCGGTGTAGGATCCGCATCAGATAGGACTGACGGATGACATCGAAGAAGTTCAAAGAAGGAAGAGTCGTTTTGTACTGTCGCGAAATAGGGGAGATAGTGCCACAGACATGATACGTGAATTGGAGTGGCAATCATTAAAACATAGGCGTTTCTCGTTGCGACGGGATCTTCTCTTGAAATTTCAATCACCAGTTTTCTCCTCCGATTGCGAAAACATTCTGTTGGCACCCAACTACATAGGAAGAAATGATCATTACGATAAAATAAGAGAAATCAGGGCTCGCACAGAAAAATTTAAGTTCTCGTTTCTCCCGCGCGCCGTTCGAGAGTGGAACGGTAGAGAGAGACAGCTTGAAGGTGGTTCATTGAAGCCTCTGCCAGGCATTTTATTCCGAATAGCAGAGTAATCACGCAAATGTAGATGAAAAATAAAAATTTACGTTCGAACAATCATTAACAATATCAAAGATATTAAAAACAACGCAAGAACATTTTATGATGAGAATTGGGATCTCATGCAAAACAAACAATTCAAGTGCAGTTTTCACAACATTTACGCTACCTGTGTGAGAAGTAAACGCGCTGCTCCATTTAATATCTGTGGCAAAATACGACTACGCGGCCACTGGTTGTGTCCACTTTTGTACGAAGTCACACTACCCTTGTTCAGATATTGATCCATTAGCGTTCTCAGCATAGAACATTAGTCCCACGCCATCGGACTGTGATCCAAAGATGTGGAGACAACAGAGTTCAGTTGGCTCACGAATTTTCGTTACATAATCTCATACTTATCCTAGTTTTTGGGTTTAAGAGACTAATTCTTATGTTGCCCTGAATTACAGTACACTGTTTTACTAGCTTCGTTTCCAGAAAATGGTTCAAGCAGTCCGCCATTATTACAAGTTTTAGAAGGATTTGTGGAATGTCGAGAGACAGTCATCAGGCAGCACTGACGTAAGCGAATGTGGCCAGGCGAACGGCGAATGAGTCGTATATTCCACGATGTGTTGTGACGAAAGGGTCGAGTGCGCTATTGGTTTCGAAGCTGGTAGCATTGACAATATTCTGAGTACACACAATTTTTTTAGATTCATAAAATCACATCCATTACAAAAAGGTATTGTAGTACTTTTTAAAACTGGCGCGTAGCTCTGTACGCACTGGAAAGCCAAAGAAACTGGTACACCTACCAAATATCGCGCAGGGCCCCCGCGAGCACGCAGTAGCGCCGCAACACGACGCGGCATGGACTCGACTAACGTCTGAAGTTGTGCTGGCGGGAACTGACACCATGAATCCGTAAGAGTACGACGAGGTGAATATCAGCACCCTGCAAGGCATCCCAGACATGCTCAATAATGTTCATGTCTGGGGAATTTGGTGGCCAGCGGAAGTATTTAAAATTAGAAGGGTGTTCATGGAGCCACTCTCTAGCAATTCTAGACCCTTAGGGTGTCGCATTGTCCTGCTGGAATTTCCCAAGCCCGTCGGCATGCACAATGGACGTGAACGGATACAGCTGATCAGACAGGATGCTGTTGATGACTGGAAATATGTTGCCTCGTCAAGCGAGTCTCGTCTCAGATTGTATCTAGCGGAAGGACGTGTAAGGGTATGGATACAACTTCATGAATCCGTGGACTCTGCATGTCAGCAGGGGACTGTTCAAGCTGGTGGAGGCTCTGTAAAGGTGTGGGGCGTGTGCATTTGGAGTAATACGGGACCCCTGAAACGTCTACATACGACTCTGACAGATGACACGTATGTAAGCATCCTGCCTGATCACCCGGATCCATTCATGTCCATTGTGCATTCCGACGGACTTCGGCAATTCCAGCAAGACAATATTATATCCAACAAGTCCAGATTGTTACAGAATTGTTCCAGGAACAATCTTCTGAGTTTAAACACTTTCGCTGGACACCAAATTCCCTAGACATGAACGTTATATATGGGATGCCTAGCAACGTGCTGTTCAGGAGAGATCTCCACCCCTCCTACTCTTAGGGATTCTGGACAGCCCTGCAGGATTCATGGTTTCAGTTCCCTCCAGGACTACTTCAGATATTAGTCGAGTCTATGCCACGTCTTACTGTGGCACTTCTGCGTGCTCGCGAGGGCTCTACACGATATTAGGCAGGTGTACCAGTTTCTTTGACTCGTCAGTGTAAATAAAATGCTTACAGATATTTAAACAGCCGACGTTTCTCCTTGGTGACGCGCTTTGTACACGATACAGAATTGACGCCCTGAGGATGGTCGCTGAAATGCTCTTAAGGGGAGACGCTGCCGAAAATCTAAACGTTCATTTAAATAAGATTAACAGCCGTACCTGTAAGATGATAGTAGTTAACAGAAAACACACTTGAATTTACACCAATGAAATGTTAAACTGCATCATAGACGCATATTTTTAGTACATTAAGTCTTCAGAACGTCGTTTTTGAGATTATGATTACAAACTAAATTATTTCGGCTTTTATTCATATTCTGTGTTTCCTTATGAAGATATTTCCTCAGTAAGTCAGTGTTCGGAACTGAACTCAATGTGGCCTTAATTGAATTCATAGCAGGCACCTTTAGCGAGTAATTTTATGAATAGGTTTCATTTCTTTTACTTAACGTCAGTTGTCTTTCGGAAAGAGATTATGCATTGGTGTTGGTAGGAGGACATTTTGTGGAAAAAAAAATTGCCCACACAACTTGTGTCAGTGCCTCTAAATTTTATTTTCTCCATTAGATGGTTCAAATGGCTCTGAGCACTATGGGACTTAACTTCTCAGGTCATGAGTCCCCTAGAACTTAGAACTACTTAAACCTAACTAACCTAAGGACATCACACACATCCATGCCCGAGGCAGGATTCGAACCTGCGACCGTAGCGGTCGCGCGGTTCCAGGCTGTAGCGCCTAGAACCGCTCGGCCACTCTGGCCGGCTCCATTAGATCTGTTATAAAATAACCGAAGACTATAAATTTTTTAGTAACTAAATCTGCCTTTTCGTCCTAGAGTTTTTCCTCAAGCACATCATCTTCTCCTTTAGCAAGCGACGAAGCCCATCACCAAGCCTCTTTTGCATGTGACCAACACATTCCAACTTTTCTATTGGAGCATTGAATGGTTCTCTATTTTTATCTGTTATAGCTTTGGAATGAAAAGAGTCTCAATCATCATTTCCCAACAGACTGCAAACATGAACGTAGCTGCGAATGCAGAATTAAACAATTTAATTACAAAAAGCGTTTCTAATGCTCCTATCAACATAAAGTTGATACACAACGTAGATTAAACTTGTTGTGACTTGGCAATACAGCCAAGTCACTATGAGAGGAAGCCGAAAGGCACGCGCTTAAGCTCACGCAGGCTGGCGCGAGGTCTGGAACAGTTAAGGGAATTAATAGTAGCAAATAAAGTACGTAGTTGATATAATACTTAACTTTAATCCATAATTGGAGAACATCGCTCTTGACGGTACATGTTTTATAATTTCAATATTAACTGGTAATGGCGCCTTGCTAGGTCGTAGCAAATGACGTAGCTGAAGGCTATGCTAACTATCGTCTCGGCAAATGAGAGCGTATTTGTCAGTGAACCTTTCCTAGCAAAGTCGGCTGTACAACTGGGGCGGGTGCTAGGAAGTCCCTCTAGACCTGCCGTGTGGCGGCGCTCGATCTGCAATCACTGACAGTGGCGACACGCGGGTCCGGCGTATACTAATGGACCGCGGCCGATTTAAAGGCTACCACCTAGCAAGTGTGGTGTCTGGCGGTGACACCACAAAACTCTTAGATTCAGAAACAAGCCCACGCCATAACTGAAATGGAATGGGAGTCGGGACAGGTTCCATCAGACTGGACGAAAGCAGTAATCACACCAATCGTTAAACATGGAAACAGAAAAGATTGTATCAACTACAGAGGTATTTCTTTAATCAGCGTGGTGGCTAAAATCTTCTCAGATATTGTTGAAAGGAAAGTGCGAGTATTAGTTGAGGACAAATTGGATGAAAATCAGTGTGGGTTTAGGCCTCTTAGAGGTTGTCAGGACCAGATCTTTAGCTTACGGCAAATAATGGAGAAGTGTTACGAGTGGAACAGGGAATTGTATCTATGCTTTATAGATCTAGAAGAGGCATATGACCGGGTTCCTGGGAGGAATTAATTGTCTGTTCTACGAAATTATGGAATAGGAGGCAAACTCTTGCAAGCAATTAAAGGTATTTACATAGATAGTCAGGCAGCAGTTAGATTGACGGTAAATTGAGTTCATAGTTCAGAGTAGTTTCAGGGGTAAGACAAGGCTGCAACCTGTCTCCACTGTTGTTCATATTATTTATGGATCTTATGTTGAAAACAATAGACTGCCTGGGTGACATTAACATATGTGAACACAAAATAAGCAGTCTCGCATATGCGGATGACTTACTTGTGATGGCAGATTCGATTGAAAGTTTGCAAAGTAATATTTCAGAGCTAGATCAGAAATGTGAGGAATATGGTATGAAAATTAGCATTTCCAAAACGAAAGTAATGTCAGTGGGAAAGAGATATAAACGGATTGAGAGCCAAATAGGGGGAACAAAGTTAGAACAGGTCGACGGTTTCAAGTACTTAGGCTGCATATTCTCACAGGATGGAAACATAGTGAAAGAACTGGAAGCGAGGTGTAGCAGAGCTAATGCAGTGAGCGCTCAGCTACGATCTACTCTCTTCTGCAAGAAGGAAGTCAGTACCAAGACTAAGTTATCTGTGCACCGTTCAATCTTTCGACCAACTTTGTTGTATGGGAGCGAAAGCTGGGTGGATTTAGGTTACCTTATCAATAAGGTTGAGGTTATGGATATGGAAGTAGCTAGGATGATTGCAGGTACTAGTAGATGGGAACAATGGCAGGAGGGTGTCCACAATGAGGAAATCAAAGAAAAACTGGGAATGAACTCTATAGATGTAGCAGTCAGGGCGAACAGGCTTAGATGGTGGGGTCATGTTACACGCATGGGAGAAGCAAGGTTACCCAAGAGACTCATGGGTTCAGCAGTAGATGGTAGGAGGAGTTGGGGTAGACCAAGGAGAAGGTACCTGGATTCGGTTAAGAATGATTTTGAAGTAATAGGCTTAACACCAGAAGAGGCACCAATGTTAGCACTGAATTGGGGATCATGGAGGAATTTTATAAGGGGGACTATGCTCCTGACTGAACGCTGAAAGGCATAATCAGTCTTAAATTATGATGATGATGACGATGAAGCCCACGCCATTCTCTTAAAGGGTTAATTGTTTTAGTATTTTAATTATCTTATGCTATGACATGGTAGTATTTCCGAAAGGATTGTTTAAAATTATCACGGGACGCTGCAGTACACATTGGTTGGCATTGTTGTAGTTTTGAGTTACATGATTGATAATTTATTCGTAAAAATTGCAGTAGCGAAATCGAAGCTCTTGACAGAATAAATGATCCCATTTATAATGTTTCAAACACATAGTTACAGAAAGATGTCTATCAGAAACCTGGGGCGTAAGGAGCCAATCTGATTTTCAATAGTCATAGTAAATGCAGAGGGGACTTGTGTATCACACACAATCAGACCGTAGAAAGAGAGAACGAGAGAGAGAGAGACAGATAGAGCAGCAGACACACATACACACTCACCCACACACATACCCACCCACCCACCGACACACACACACACACACACACACACACACACACACACACACAGGGAGAGAGAAAGAAGAGAGAGGGAGAGAGAAGGGGGAAGGAGAGGGAGGCAGAGAGAGTCGCAATGGTGTATTCGTGGTCACATGAGGTGGAAGACCAATGGTCAGTACTTACAATATTTCCAGTACTTTTCAAACTGTTTCGTCACGTGCGTTGGCGGGCAACGGATGAACACGAATGAGAGATTTTTTTCCCATCTGTGCCCTGTCCACCAGCAAAGCACGAACAAAGGAAGTAGTTCACAATATATCTATTGAAAATTATCTTTGCGGCATAGCTATTGTTAGATTCGTCATGCGCAGCGGCGTGTATATTTTTTTATAGCCCATATTCGTCAGCTAGACAATACGCGGATTTGCAGGTCGGTTAAAGAACACTAACGTAATACGGCCTTTCTCGAGCTCCTAACGCTAAAACCGGTCGTCCGAAAGTTTCGCTTTTGTACTTGCCACATGTATTTAGTGAACACATTCAGCAGCGAAAATTTCTGTTATATTGTTGCCCCGAAGCTGAATAAATCGCTCTTTGGCAGCATAAAATTTGTTTCTCAATTTCTTCGTGACAAATGCGAACAAGGTCCATATATGTACCTTTCTCGAAATACTCTGTAGTAGTATTTCTCAGCTTGCCCTTGTGGAATGCTACTTGTGAAATATTCTGGCACGGCCGTATTCATAAAAAGTGGAAACCCTCCTCAAAGATACGTCGGTCCTTTATTTGCGACAAAATCGTTTTACAAGCCTATATAAGACTGGGAATCCTCATTAAACATATTAACCACGCTTATTTCCAAACTTTAAGAAATAAAAGCAGCGAAATACGAGTAACACAAGCTCAGGAAACACAAAGCAACAGCCAGCCAGTTCTAGGCGCTTCAGTCTGGAACCGAACGACTGATACGGTCACAGGTTAGACTCCTGCCTCGGGCATGAATGAGTGTGCTGTCCTTAGGTTGGTTAGGTTTAAGTAGTTCTAAGTTCTAGGGGACTGATGACCTCAGATGTTAAGTCCCATAGAGCCATTTGAACCACAAAGCAACAGTCACGAAAACTGAGTATTTTGTTATCATGGTAGTAAGGGCCAAACTTACAAACCTCGATTATCGCTATCAGCTATTATGCAGTGACTAGAACAGGACTGACACCCGTCTTAGCTATAGTCCGCTTTTGTCGCAGACGACGTGGGAGGGACATTATAGCGTAGTTTACACAGTGGAGGTGGTAGCAGAGAAAAAACGTAACTGTAGAATATGAGCACTCATTAAGAATTCATTGCTACAGAAATAACCGGACCGTGTGATACCCATCCACCGAAAAAAATGGTTAAATAAAATCGTGGGGTCCAATTTTCTTGAATGCACTGAAACAATGCGCTTTGATCCAGAGGTAGGAGTACTGGAACCAGTGGCTTACAGCTAATTCTGATCTGTGTGGAACTAAACGAAAACTTCACAGAGACAAAAATAACGAAGCATTTCGTTTTCAGTTTATCTGGTATTCTGCGGTAATACACACATCAAAAGAAGTTTTGCATCGCCTAGGTTCAGAGAGTCGTGGAACCTGTACAGAAAACAGGAATAGAGGTCAACATAAATATCATTTCCGCCGTTTTTATTGCTCATGAAAACCACACATTGCATGTTGCACCACCATACAGCAAGACCTTGAGAGGTGGTGGTTCAGACCGCTGTAAACACTGGTATCTCTGATTCGCAGTAGCACATCCTCTTGCATTAATCCATGCCTGTATTCGTCGTGGCATACTATCCACAAGTTCATCAAGGCGCTGTTGGTCCAGATTGTCCCACTCCTCAACGGCGATTGACGTAGATCCCTCTGAATGGTTGGTGGGTCACCTCGGGCATAAACAGACCTTTTTAATCTATCCCAGGCATGTTCGATAGGGCTCATGTCTGGAGAACATGCTGGCCACCCCAGTTGAGAGATGATGTTATCCTGAAGGAAGTCATTCACAAGATGTGCACGATGGGGGCGCGAATTGTCGTCCATGAAGACGAATGCCTCGCCAATATGCTGCCGATATGCTTGCACTATCGGTTGGAGGATGGCATTCACGTGTCGTACAGCAATTACGACGCCTTTCATGACCACCAGCGGCGTACGTCAACCCCACATAATGCCACCGCAAAACAGCAGGGAACCTCCACCTTACTGCACTCGCTGGAAAGTGTGTTTAAGGCGTTGAGTCTGACCGGGTTGCCTCCAAACACGTCTCCGATGGTTGTCTGGTAGTAGGCATATGTGACACTCATCGGTCAAGAGAACGTGATGCCAGTCCTGGGCGGTATATTCGGCATGTTGTTGGGCCTATCTGTACTACGGTGTATGGTGTCATGGTTGCAAAGATGGACCTCGCCATGGACGTGGTAGTGAAGTTGAGCATCATGCAGCCTATTGCGCACAGTTTGAGTCGTAACACGGTCCTGTGGCTGCACGAAAAACATTACTCAACATGTTGGCGTTGCTGTCAGGGTTCCCCCGAGCCTTAATCCGTAGGTAGCGCTCATCCACTCCAGTAGTAGCCCTTGGGCGGTCTGAGCGAGGCATGTCATCGACAGTTCCTGTCTCTCTCTGTATCTCCTCCATGTCCGAACAACATCGTTTTGGTTCACTCCGAGACGCCTGGGCAGTTCCCTTGTTGAGAGTCCTTCCTGGCACAAAGTAACAACACGGACGCGATCGAACCGCGGTTGTGACCGTCTAGGCATGGTTGAACTACAGACGATACGAGTTGTGTACCTCCTTCCTGGTGGAATGACTGGAACTGATCGGCTTTCGGACCCTCTCCGTCTAATAGGCGCTGCTCATGCGTGGTTGTTTACATCTGTGTGATGGTTTAGTGACATCTCTGAACAGTCAAAGGGACTGTGTCTGCGATGGAACATCCACTGGCAAAGTCTATCTTCAGGAGTTCTGGGAACCGGGTGATGCAAAACTTTTCTTGGCGTGTGTAGTTAAAATGCGAATATTTAGCTGTACACCGAGCTGTTACCATTGCACGAAGAAACTGAGTGCCGGTCCAACGTTGATTTATTCGCTGTTGTAGATAAGATCATCAAATGCTATTAAAAAGTTTTCCGGATGAATACAGGCCCCATTCGGAAACCCTTAAATTACTTTCACAATTGTCCTGAGTAGTATCTCTGTATTTCACATTTATAGCGTCAACAAATCATCTGCATTGCAATGGCACTTTCCGATGCCTTTCCGAAGCACCTGTGTAAAACTGGTCTGTAAATTCGTCGTTGAGTGACTGTAGTAGGTTGCATCTTAAATAAAATTTCTGTTTTGTGTGTTGAAAGGTAACTTGCGCTAAATGTAAAAAATTAAATGTAATGCACGTCAATAGAAAAAACAATTCCTTAATGTTCGAATCCGTCATTAATATTATACTGCTTGACACAGACATATCTTGGTGTAATGTTGAAAGAGATATGAAGTGGAGTGAGCATGTAAGGACTGTAGTAAGAAGGATACGTAGACTTTGGTTTATTAGGACATTTTTATGAAAGTGTGTTTCACCTGTAAAGGAGACTGCATATGGAACACAGTGCAACGCAGTCTTGACTACTGTTCGATTATTTAGATCCTGAGCGGGTATTATGAAAGGAATATAAGATAAGAAAAATTAGGGCTTGCCTACGGAGGCAGATAAGGAATCGTTTGTTCCTCGCTCTATTTGTGAGTGGAACAAGAGCAGAAATAACTAGTCGTGGTACTGCTACCCTCTGCCACGCACCTTTCAGTGCCTTGCGGAGTAAGTTTCTGAATGTAGTACTCGCCTTGGTAATACGTCATAGGCTATCCATAAAATGAACGAGAAGATTGACTGACAAAACAGCATGAAAAGTGCACGTTTCCTAGTTCGTCTTTACTCTGTATAAACCACCTATCCTTCGTTTTCCCTCCATCCAACATATAATTTTAAGTAATTTTTATGTCTCAGTATTTTGATGTTGTTGTACACTGAAGTGACAAACGTTATGGTGTAGTTATAAGCACGTACACAGAGGGTTCTAATATGTCGTACACAAGTTATAAATGGGCAGTGCACTGGCGGAGCGGTCGTTTGTACTAAAGCAATTTATGTGAAAAGGTTTGGCTGCACGACGGTGACTAACACACTAAGAACGCAAAATGGTAGTTGAGATAGATGGTTCGGAAAGTCAAAATTGCAATATCCACAATGTCAATACTGTGCCGAGAATACCAAAATTTCAGGCATTACCTCTCACTACGGAACACGCAGGGGCCAACAGCTTTTCAATCAAATGGTTCAAACGGCTCTGAGCACTATGGTACTTAACATCTGAGGTCATCAGTCCCCTAGACTTAGAACTACTTAAACCTAACTAACCTAAAGACATAACACATATCATTCCATGTAGGCTTTCACGGCCGGCGTCTTTATCAGTAAACACTTCCGGGCTAAGTTGCCGTGGTCGATCTGTAGAACTTCTTCTCCCTGACGTTTCGTTCTCAACTACGGAGAACATCTTCCGAGGTGAATCGACCACGGCAACTTAGCCGAGAAGTGTTTACTGATAACACATAATCATGCCCGAGGCAGGATTCGAACCTGCGACCGTAGCAGCAACACGGATCTTGACTGAAGAAACGGCTTTTCAATATGTATCGAGAGCAGTGGCCTTTGCGTAGGGTTAGTTGTCAGTGCTAACAGACAAGCAACATTACATGAAATAACCACAGAAAGCAATGTGGGATGTACGGTGAACGTATCCGTTACGACAGTACGACTAAATTTGCCGTTAATGGGCTATGGCAGTACACGACCGACGCAGTGCCTTTGCTAAATAGCACGACATCGCCCGCAAAGCCTCTCCTGAGCTTGTGATCATATCAATTGGACCCTAGACGACTGAAAAACCGCGGCCTTGCCAGGTGAGTCCACATTTCAGATGATAAGAGCTGATGGCAGGGCTCGATTGTGGCTCATACCCGACGAAGCCATGGACCCAAGTTGTCAACAAGGCACTGAGGAAGCTGGTGGTAGCTCCGTAATGGTGTGGGATGTGTTTACATGGAACGGACTGGGTCCTATGATAAACCTAAACCGGCGACTGACTGCAAGTGGTTATGTTCGGGTATCTGAAGACCATTTGCAGCCACTAATGGACTTAACGTTCCCAAACAACGTAAGAATTTTTATGGATGACAGTGCGCGGCATCAACGGGCCGCAGTTGTTCGTGGTTGGTTTGAAGAACATTCTGGACAACTTGAACCAATAATTTGTCCATCCAGATCGTCCGGCACGAGACCCATGGAACATAATTGAGACACCAGTTCGTGCACAAAACCCTGCACTGGCGACACTTTCTCGATTATTCTGCAGCAGACTTCCAACGGTTTGTTGAGTCCATGCCATGTCGGGTTGCTGCACTACGCCGGGCAACAGGATGTCCTATACGATACTACGAGGTATCTCATGAGTTTTATCACCTCAGCGTATTTTTAATTAGTGACAGCCTTATACGTTAGGCGCCTTGTAGTATTGCTTACAAAAGTAATGAGTTTAAGTGTGGTTGCTACCACGATCTTCCTGACAACATTGCACCAAAGTGAGTCTTTCAGTTGTTTTATCATGTGAACGTCTAATCCTATGCGGTACGCTGGAGGCTACAAAAATGTAATACGAACATTAACATTTTTTCTCACAATATAAAATATAATAATCTTTACGCGACGGAGCAGTGCGGTTTTTTATAGTTTATTTCAAAACAGTATCGTATTTACTGAAGAAGTTTTTCTTTCAGGAGTAAACGAATCTAAAATCATTTCACCTCAGTTGATTGTCACATCGGTGCTGTTACTGCGAAAAATTTATTGAATTAAAAACTAAACTTCGAATTTTGTTTGCAGTAACTCTGAGACTGTCGATGCTTGCGAAAGCAAAAATTCATTTCTATGATTGTAGTTGAAGAAAGCACGCAAAATATGACTCATATGTGTTGGATAATTAATGCATCGGCGTTTAAAAACAAGTTTGTTATCGTGTCACCTAAGTTACAAAACCAAACCCACCAAATACAGCAGACAACAATCAAATATTGTGACTGTTCAATCTGTTTGCCAGGAGTGGATCATGGCACAGATAACAGCCAGTTATTAGTAACAGTTAAAATAGTCTGCTCGAAAAATAACTGATACTTCATTAAGGAATGATGTATTTGAGGCCACCAAAAATGAGTAAATCTGCTTTCTTCATATGCGGTGAGAGTATTGGCAAAGAGTATACTAATATTCACTATGGATTGCACATCAGTTTCTCAGTCGTAATTTCGTTTGCAAAGAGATAACAGGGGCCTTTAATACGTCGTTGAGGTCAGGCACATATTGTTTTAAAGCTGTTCCCCCTGAATTTCAACTCTGCTTCTGAACTTTGTTTTATTCCCTTCATTGGTTCTTCGAAATACGGACTGAACAGTACGAAAAAAATTTATTTACTTACCTTACGTCCTTTTTAATTCGGATTCTTGTCTGTCAGTCTTCCACTGATCTGGCTCCCTCTTTGATGGTTCTTGTACATGGTGTATATTACGCGTTTACCCTGGAGTGCTTGTGAGAGTTTAGAACAACTTCCACCACCTTCCATAGAGGAAAGATTTTATTAATAGGCAAATAGTAAGTGTCCTGATTTTATTTGCGTATTGCTTCCACTACCAAGCCAAACATCAGAATTGTTCATTTGATGCCTCTATCTTTCCTAAAGGCAAAGTGGACGACCTCTAACAGACCTCAGATTTTCTTTTCTCTTCTTGTGTGTATCATTTTGGTCAGGAACTTAGACGCGTGAGCTAATAAGCCGATTGTGCGCTAGTTCTCGCATTTATGTCGGTTAGTTTGTTACTTGGTTACATGTTCCATAGATAAATTGAACAATTTTTTTTTCTCGAAATGATGTGGAATGTGACAGTTCACTTGACGTGTATACGTGATTAGCTTCAGTTGATGACTACATGGTAGCCTTTAGCAAGTTCCTAAACGAAGAAGCTATAGCTGTGGTCTTCAGACCGAAGACTGGCTTTGACCATCTTCATCTCGGTTTAGCTACTGAATAGATATTGTTTGTTGTGTACATTATTTATTTTGGGCATCATCTGTATAAATCTGTATGGTCAGGTTGTGTGACAGATGTCTATGATAACCGCCTGAGCGAAGCTGTAGAAACGAATGAGAAAGTTTGTAATGAAAATATAAGTTTAACGTTACATCATATTTGTCTTAGAATTATAAAACCCATATTTCATAGCAAATACAGGCATGAAATAATGCATCAAATTAACAACGTTCCTTTCTCGCCCCATTTAACTGTCGACGTAGGCTGTGTGACAACAGCAAATAACACTGCATGTTATTGTACATAAACCTGTTCCGCGTTTGGAATGCGACGTGTGGACGAACTTCGTTATTTGCTTGAGTTGAATAATCTCTGCGAAAATATGAGCTGTATTTTTTCATTGCTCATTTGACAGGTGCAGTGACCTGGATATTCAGTTGTTTTTGTATGTAACGAGAACCGGAATGAAATTTACATTGGTGTAAAGAAAATACTGCAAAGAGGGAAAAAAGGCATAGCAAAAGCTAAGTAGAAGCACCTCCGGAAGAAAACTTGACAGACTGATTTCTTCTTGTTGCTCAGTCTTTTAGCTCTTGGGATACTTTTCTGCATCTGTACATTTACACTGAAATTTACATAACAATGTCAAAAGTTTATAAAGTTATTGAAGCACTACAATATTATGAAATTATAATTTGTGGAAACTGATGCACCCACGAATAACACGCTGGAACTGGTGCACCCATAACAAGAAATCCACAGCTAACTACATCAATACCGAAATAAAAAAAATAACGGACAAACATCAGCAAGCGGGTGTATCGAAGATAATAGCAACTTTAGACATGTGTAGACAACTTGTAACAAGACAGCATACTGGGCTTATGTACAGAGAGAGAAGATTAGACCAGTGTGACACAGTAGGAGAAAAGGGCAAGAGTCATAAGTGGCAAAGGAGATATCCGGTAAAGATAGTGTTGGATATCTTAAGCAAATTGCTGCATGCTGTGATACGAGTTATTAGAAATAATGAGTAATTGGAAATGGTGGAAAACTCTGTCTAAAAACAAGTTCTTACATTTTGCTGAAAAAAGTTACCTAATATGTCATTAATAGATAAGAATCCTCACGTACAAGGTGTAAACATCGTTTCAGGTTGGAGGAACGGTTAGTTCTCGAGAAACATCATAATAGGCGAACATGAAACGTTTTCCACAATTCCACAAGTCCACTACACCAGCTCTCACAAGCTTGCTCGGCATATGTATGTCTCAATGGTACTGTTGAATACTTTTCAATTTTGTCCACTGATCCACATCTCCAGCCTCAGATATATAAAGTTATGACATTGGCTGCTCAGATAAACAAGTAGTGTTTTCTGTCACAGTTGCTAAGCAAAATTATTTTCGTACTGGTTTAACGTTCCGATGAAATTGATAGTATGACAATCGTAAAAGTCCGTCGTATGCGTTACCTGAACTGAAAAGTGCTGGTCTGCTAGCCGTTAGCAGATCTCAGATGTTACCATCACGAATCGGTTATCAGAATTAACTGGCCGAAGTAATTTCTCTAAAAGACGTTCAGAAGTATATGCTCCCAGCCGAATTTGTGACACCATTTTGCATTGCGCGATCTGAGCTGTCAGACGATATCCTGGAAGGGAAAATGAGGTAGTAGGATGTTTTTGAAGGCTGCAGATCCATGAATAGTTTATGCTCATGAAAGCACCAGGAACAAACCCTGTATGCAACTTCAAAAGAATTTCTCCGATTTTCGCCAATATTGACGCTTATTCCTTCGTGAATGACTATAGCAGAAAGTATTACCTCTTTGATTTGTTCGACGGGACACGCTACGATTTTCTCTCCTATGCAAACCTCCACATCTGAGAGTAGCACTCACACTCGAAGTCCTGTTGGGTGTACTGCAGTCTCTGTCTCCCACTGCAGGTTTTACCCTCTGTGTATCCTGCCAGTAACATCTGAACTATACCCTGACGTATTAACACAAGTAATATGAGCCCACCCTTCTTCTAGTGAATGTTATCCACATATCGCTTTCTTCGCCATTTCTATGTAGACCATCCTAATTTTTTGTCTTATCAATTCACTACATTTTCAGTGCCCATTTGTCGTCATCTAGGAACACGTCATCACAATTGAGGGCCAAACATCGTACCATGGGATGAAGCTGCCAGCCATAATGGCTACATAATCCTTGGCTGTAGCGCCACCTTGCAACGTAACAATGGGGCCAAGGGAATACCCCAATATTGCTGACCAAATCATCACCGAAGCCCCGACATGTTTCATTGTTTGGACATCAAGCGGCTACAGTTGGAAACTAAATGAAAGATGACTCATACGATCAAATGACTGTCTTCCAATGCCCCCTGTCCGGGGTTAGGCCTCGGCATCATGTTTTCCTGTTACGGGCATTTGCATCACTGATGAGTGGTACTGAAATTCTAACTTGCCTAATAGTTTCCTGCTTATGGAGCTCCATCCGCGTTGTTTTGGTAATGACATCTGACAGAGTTCAAGAGTGAGACATTTAGTTCTACAATTGCTTTTCAGCTGTCGTTCCCTTGTTTTTCGTCACAGTCCTCTTCAACGACCGTCTATCACGATCACTCAATCCACATTTCTGCCTCCGTTGTGAGTTAACGGATGTTGTTCTTCCGTTTTCCCATTACGTGTTAGACATCTTGGATACTGTGGCTCTTGAAAAACAAAGCCTTTCTCTACGATGGTTGCGGAAGGACACACCGTGCGAGCACCAACAATTTGCTCACGTTCGTATTCACTTAGCTTCGACGTAATGCACTGCCATCTAACAGAGCGTAATTCTCAGCACCACTGACACTTGTAATGTATGGAGGACACCACGCAAGCGCCGTTCGTGGTCAAATATAACATCGTCACCTACAGGCTTGGCTGGTTCCTGAATTTATGGTCAAGGACGCTTTTCTCGTGCTGTTTCCATATTTTTGTCCAACCCGCTGTAAATTAAGAATTTGTGTTTCCGTTTTCAGATTTCCTAACCTCTCATTCACGCTGAGACTTCTGACAGAGGACGCTCATCTTACTCTTTCGTTGGTTTTGCTAATTTTTTTCTAGCCTCCTACTACTTTGCAGGCCCCTCGAGGAGATTAGAAAGTGCAACAAGTCCAGAATGTTTTGTCAGTGGATATCATCATGACAGTTTCTCTACTAACAGTTACTTTCGTGTGGATACACATTATGCGTCTATAATGCAGCGGTCTCCATTGTATCCTCCATCCATATGCCGTTGATCATTGCTGATTATCCCACCCCTTTGCCATCTTTGACGGGATTGTTGGGTGAATGTTGGTGATTACGTATAGGGGATGCATTCAGCCACTATAGCTGATGACTTTTCAGTGCTGCTTAGGCTCCCAACAACTGCTTACTTGTTCTTACATATCGTGATTAAGAATCGATTGCGACACGAAGTTACGTAAAGAGTTCACTTTTCCCGCTTCATGAAAGGGGAAACTGGAAAGAACGGTTTCTTTTAATATAAGGATTTCTAAATTATCTTATCTGTTCTTTTGGGTCAGTTCAAGCTGAGTCGCAACAGCTACATCGCCTTGACTTGCCAAACATTGAATTTTTGATCAACTGTCGGTAATTACTCAGTAGTAGAACAACAACACACAGAAAGTTTCGGTAATTTCTTATTTTGCAATCACACAAATGTAGCAGGTACTTGGCTTTTCTCTTCCTTCACATAATAGTTAGACACTGTTATTTTGAACTACGTCGTAGTTTAATTTTCATATCTGCACCTTTAATCTCAGTGGATTAAGGAAGCAGCTGACCATTAATCAATTACTTATAGTTTTACTTATAGTTTTACAGATTCGTGAATTGGTTCATTACAGAATACGTATTTAGTATAAGCATTCCGTAGAAACATACCATAAATACTGGTCTCCTTTTTGTACTTAATAAGGGATTATAGAACGTAGATGGTATTTCTTATTTCCATTTTATCAACTCCAAAGTGTTGATCTGAAGTTCTTGTACAATTAGCTCTTGGAAATGAAGCTGAACTCCTGGAACTTGTACGCTGTAAAGTAAATCAAGTTTTAATGTATGTCGCCGACATTTTGTAAACAGAAATTGTAATGATGGTTAACAACTTTGTAAGAGTGTCTTCCTAAATTACTTGGAATAATATGTGTCTTGTGGGGTATTAATAGTTAGATCTCGATAAATAGTCCTCGACAAATTAAATGCTGGTTTGTAACACAGATGGACCAGACTTCTTTCTTCAACACAGGTTGTATACATTTAACTTATGTCTGGCCTTTAGCGCTTTTTCCTTTTACTTCTGAGGCTGAGTCACCTACTTCTCGGCTTATGTAATTAAAGAAATCCTTTTATGTCTGTTTTATGCACAACTGAAAGGCTCTCCTATTCAGCGAGAGATCTCTTCATGCTGAGATACATCTGAACTACTGTGGTAAGGCATGTGTAAATGTAATGTCCCTTCAGTTAAAATTATCCATTACCGTAGATGTATACCTCCCCCTTCATTCAAAATTGTATAATTTGTTTCGAGGAATGGTAGTAAAAATATTATCACTCTTAGATTCAAAATATATAAGTCTGCGAAGAATCACATCAGTTTATGAACTCATGTTAGTGTGCAGAGTGCGAGCTAAAATTAGGCCTTTTTGCAACGTCGTCCTCATCTTACATACAGGGTTTAGGCACCCGTCTGTGCCGGCTTCACAGAGTTTATGTTCACGGTTTCCTTGATGGACGTATGCCACTTCTTGTATTGTAGTTGTACTTCAGGATTTTCTGCAGTACTCTTATCTCTCATTCTACTGACTTCTTGCTGACAGCTATCTTTCTACTCAGTTTCTTTCTTATGAACAGCATGTGCACTCAAATAACTAGAAACGTTTTAATTTTTGATTAAAGCTCTTCTTGTGCAGACTTTCACTCCTGTCAAGAACTTCTTGCTTGTATTTTGCTGCCATTTTTCTGTTTATATGTGTTTGGCATTACGTCAGTTTGGCAGCGCTCTGAAAGCTGTATTATTCTTGAAGAATCGTGTTTACCAAGATCGCTAGCAATTTTTTTTACTACTATGACCGATTTCGATAGATCGACGCTGTCATCATCTGACCTTATAACACTATTAGTTGTACATGTTTGTTACAATACTGAAAGCACTGTAACAAGTATGTATAACTAATAATGCCGTAACAAGCATGTACATCTAATAATTCTTGTTACAATACTGAAACTACTATACATGAATGTTACAATACTGGAAGTCCTGTAACAAGCATGTACAACTAATAACTTCGCAAGATCCAATGATGACAGAGAAGACTTGTCGAATCCTGACACAGTAATAAAAAGAAATGCTGGCGATCCTGGCAAATTGGATTGTTCAAGAAAAATACATCTTTTTTTATTTATCCAGCTCTCGCTTTCATACAAATGTAATGGTATCGCTATACTTTTCTAATTTTTGATTCTTGTTTTTTCGTAGTGTCTTATTGTTAATTGATACATTTGATTTAAGCGATTTACTGTTAGCTACAGGCCATCAGCAGTTTCTAATATTTTTAATTTATTGACTTCAAATAGTAGAGTTCTTAATTGATGTTTCAACGTCCTGCTTAAATCTAAATTTTGAATTTTTCTTAACTTATCTTTTCCATTCTACACTTCGTCACTCATTCACTACAGCTTTGAAAATTGATAGTTTCCACGATACGTGAAGTAAGTCATTGCTCATGATCTTGTACAAAAGCCATGCGAGTTTGGACTGGATGTCAATGACACCTTTGTTTCTTTCTTTTTATAAGTATTTCTAAATTACCTTATCTGTTCTTTAGGTTCACTTCAAGCTGACTTCTCAAACATTGAATTTTTGACCAACTGTCTAAAATCGCTCAGTAGTAAAACAACAACACACAAAAAATTTTGGTCGTCTCTTATTCTGCAATCACACAAATGTAGCAGTTACTTGGCTTTTCTCTTTCTTCATGTACTATTTTAACATTGTCTTTTTGAAAGACGTCATAGTTTAATTTTCGTATCTGCATCCTTAATCTCAGTTGATTAAGGTAGCAGCTAACCATTAATCAATTACTTATGGTCTCATGTATCGAAGTTTTACAGATTCGTGAATTGGTTCGTTACAGAATATATATTTAGTATAAGCAGTCGATAGAAAAACAGATCCTGAGAAGCAGTGGCAATGGTGTTTGCTGCAAAGATAAAAGCCTTGTGCGAGTGACACGTTTTGTATATCCTCTCAAGCTCTGGAAGAACTAATTAGCCAACAGTCATAAAAAAAGAATTTTAACAAAAACGTTTATCGGGCAAAATTCTGAGGCTAGAAGTTCTGTCAGAAAGAGAGGGGGAGGAGGAGAGTGGGGGCAATCAAAGACGGGATAGGGAGAAACAAATAACAAGAGTTTCATTTGGATGAGAGAACGGGAGGATAATCTTGAATCTTTACTGAGAAGATAGAGAGTGATTCAGAAATCGATGCCAGCAGCGACAGAGCAAATACAGCTTCCAGAGAACAGCCGAAAGGGCTTTCCATTCCGTAAAGAAACCACCGGTTTCGCCGAAGTTGCTGATTGAAATTCGAAACACTTCCATTTCCCGTATTTACGTTATATCACGTGACTATCGTCTCAACCTCCAGTAATGGAGGAAGTCATTAGAAACAGAGCACAGTGCCTTATTGAACGAGGAGAGCAAAGAAATTCTTTCTAAAGGAACCATACAGTTATTTGTCGTAAGCAACTTGAAAACTTAAATTTGAATAACTGAGAGGCAATTTGAATTTCACTCCTAGTCGCTCAGTTATTTAGTGGCAGAGACGCTCGAGCTACGCAGTATTAAGTGTGATACGATTCCTTTTTTCCTACCACACGAGTAGCTGTCGTCAGAGTTTTTCTTTTTAAGTTGTCTCCTCCCATCCGCCACTCCCACTACTATTTATTTCTTTCGTAAGCTTCAGTGTATAGGCAAACGTATTGTGTGAAATAATGTAACATGTACTGTGGCACGTCTTTTATCATCTTCGGATGTGAATCGTTGTTAGTTGGAAATAATACCTCATCTTAATCTGAACCCTCCAACTTTAATATGCTACAAAAAAAAAATGCTTTTAACAGGTAGTCTGGTTACAGTTTCTGTTGCCCCTTTACTGTAAGTAAAGCGCCCTGAGGTAATAAGTGCGCAGAGAGTGTCGAGCAACACCCGAAACACACCCACACCCACCCACCCACTCTCCCTCCCTCCCATACACACACACAATCACACACACACACGCACATACATATTCACTGCTTGTACCGGTTCTTCACTAACATATTTTTAAATCATTATGACAGTTTAAAATTAGGGTCATATATAAAACAAAGAAATAAAGATGAAAATGAGTCACCTCAAATCTCCATTGTTATTACAGTTGCCCGTTTCATACAACTTAAGTGGACTTATACCTTTAATCAGAGAGGATTCGTACTTGGTAAATTTAAAACCGTTCTTTGTTGGAGATCAGGTTCATTTCGTGCCACCTCATTTCATCTATTCTCCCATGAGACAGACCGATTAATTTATATTATACACTGAGGTAGAATCTTTCAAATCTTCCGTTTTTTGGGGTCTGCACCTGTAGGACGATACTTAGGCATTCGGTCACTAACATAATCCTTACTGGCGAACATTTCATCTTGTTTCACTTTTTTTCTCATTTTTTCCATTCTCTGTCTCGTTCTTTCGCGATTAGTCTTCCATTCATTTTCCTCTCCTGCTTATATACAGCATTTTTATTTTCTCTTTACCTTCGCCGACATCAGTTTTTCAGTCTTCAGTAAAGTATTCTGTGAGTAGCACAAACGCTACAGCACACACTGAGGTGACAAAAATCACGGGATGCCTCCTGGTATCGTGTCGGACCTCCTCTCGCCTGGCTGAGTGCAGCAACTTGACGTGGCATAGACTCAACAAGTCGCTGGGAGTCCTCTGCAGAAATGTTGGACCTCTATAGCCGTCATTAATCGCGAAAGTGTTGCCAGTGCAGGATTTTGTGCACGAAATGGCCTCTCGGTTATGTCCCATAAATGTTGGATGGAATTCATGTAGGGTGATCTGGGTCGCCAAATCATCCGCTCGAATTGTCCAGAAAGTTCTTCTAACCAATCGCGAACAGCTGTGGCTCGGTGAATTGTCTCATTGTCATCCATATAAATCCCATGGTTGTTTGGGAACATGAAGTGCGTGAATAGCTGCAAAGATCTGCTACTAGCCGCAAATAACCATTTCCAGTCAATGATGAGTTCAATTCGACCTGATGACTCACTCAGTTACAGCTCACACCATTATGGACAAGTTGGGTCTTGGCTTCATGGAGTCTTCGCCACATTCTAACGCTACCATCAGCTCTTAGAAACTGAAATCTAGTCTTATCTGACCAGACCAAGGTTTTCCAGTCGTCTAGTGTCCAGTGGATATGATCGCGAGCCCAGGGGAGGCGTTGCGGCGATGTCGTGCTGTTGGCAAAGGGACTCGCGTCGGTCGTCTGCAGCCATAGCTCATTAACGACAAATTACGCCACACTGTCCTAACGTCACGTTCATCTTAAGCCCCTCATTGATTTCTGCGCTTATTTCAAGCAGTATTGCTTGTCTGTTAGCACTGACCACTCTGTGGAAACGCCACTGCTTTCGGTCGATAAGTGAAGACCGTCGGCCACTGCACTGTCCGTGGTGAAAGGTAATGCCTGAAATGTGGGATTCTCGACATACTCTTGACGCTGTAGAATACTGAATTTTCTAACGACTTCCGAATCTGAATGTCCCACACGTCTAACATTCAATGTCTGTTAATTCCCGCCGTGCAACCGTGACCACGCCGGATACCTTTTCACATGAATTACCTGAGCACAAATGACACCTCCGTCACTGCGCCGTCATTTTATACCTTGTATATGCGATACTACCACCATCTGCATATGCGTAAATCGCGAGCCCTTGACTTTCATCACTTGATTGTACATTACGTCAATAATAGTCTGTTGACTTCTGTATCTTGATTTTTCAAGATTTTATTTTCGATAGACATTTCAGAGCGAAAGCTTCATCATTATCGAAGATTCAACTGCTGAAGCAGTCTCATCTAAGGGAAGGTGTGTTATATAAACGAAAAAACAGATGACCGTTAGTAAGAAAAACTGTACCACCATACTGCATATTGCGAGAGTATGCTTCACTAGGGTCAAGGAAGCAGCAATCTTATAATGTTACAGGACATAATTCTGGAATCGGGGACAATATAAAGATTATCCACCATACACTCAACACACCGACGGTACCACCATCTACAGGTGATGACAGAACTCGTGTAAAACTGCGTCCTCTAGTAAGTGTTGGATATATTCTAGTCTGTTTTCCCTTATATGGTTCTGATTTCTGCGAGGAATTCCTCATTTATTATCTGATGGGTGTAGTGTGGCGGGAGGGGGGTGGTGGAACACTTTCAGACTATCGCTTCTAGCCAGACCAGTAATACAAGTTTAATATATTTTCTTATTCAAATTTAAAATGGCAGCATTCACTTTACGCGTGCTGGAGTCTTTTTTGAAACATCAAAAACTAATGCGGAGAAGTAAGGTTTTTTCACATGTGAGAAACTTTTTCCAGGAACAAGTTGGTCACGTAACTATGAACGAGTGTTCTACTCAAGTTACCCCAATGGCTTATACAGCCGGCTCTCAGCAGATCGCCGGTTTCAAGTCCGTCATTACATTGCTGGCTGGGAGACTGGCCGAGCAGCTGTAGCTTCTTCTTAGTGCTTCTTCTTCTCTGTTAATAGATTACATGACATTTTGCATACCATTGGAAATTTGAAAAATGGATCTATATTGTCGTGTGTAACACGCTCGATTGGTTTCCATATTTTGCAAGTTATGAGCAATCTTGTCAGGTTTTGTTAGGTTTATCCTCCCCAATTCCATCAAGAAAGCAGCCTCCAGAAACTGTGTAGGGAGCAATGCAATAAAGGAGAAAAGTGATACACAGTATGAGTGTTAGACGTGTCTTCGGCATTGCATATGCCTGTATTTCTTCTGATATACTACAGCAACAAAAACTTCTGAAGCAGCATTATCTTCACTTCACTTCAATAAACAGTAAGGATAGATTTATAAGGAATTCCTATAAAAACTGTATAATTTTTGAAAAAGCATCTAAGACAAAATATGATGATTTCCACAAATTTAAACAGTAAATATTGTATCGACTATAGAGAAAAATATTAGTAAGTCACGGGTTGAAAGTGTTGTAGTCGAGAAAATCTTGTCAATATTGTCTTTAATAGTCTATATGTTACACCATTACTCCACTACACAGAATGCTCAGTGAGTGAAATCAAACAAAGTGGAACTATTATCAAAAACCAGTTATAAGGTAAATACGACTTCTATTGAAAACTGTTGGCAGCTAACACAAATTTACAGTTTCAAGACAGGAAAAATTGTTAAGGCATTAAAGAAACTCATTTAATTAAGAAATCTTACGTGTTCATGGTAGAAGACCTTCCTTTTCAAGGTACAAGATGGCGCATGATTAGTGAAGTATGCCTTAACAACCTACGGGTTATGTAAATAGTTTTAAAAATATGCAGAGTATAACTCATCATAAAACTCTGTAACTGAAGAATTAACAATATCCTGTAAATAGGTTTCACTTATTATACAGCTCTTAAATATGAAGAACTCGTAGGGATGCGATTCTTTACTTCCTGCCGGCGTATTTGTTGATCGAACACTCCACGGGTATACTGCCGGTTCATAGTGTCCAACGGGCACAATGTTTCGGCCATCAAACATGCCGTCATCGTCAGATGCCCTGAGGAACTGAGAACCTGAAGGCAAGCGGCCTACTAACATCCGCTACCTCCGCGAGCCGCTACGTCAGTGGTCACTGTCCGCGGCCGCGCGTCGGCGGTCGCGGAGACGCTAGCGTTGGCATCTGTGATGGCGCTGATATAAATTCTCTGTCCACCCTGGTCGCCATATCGTTTTATTTGCTGAGAGTCTTCTTAAATCAACTCAGTGTTGGTTCCCAAGCTCTGCTAAGATTATAACCGCAATCTCGGTTGATGAGATCGTCCCTGGTACGAAGTTCTGTGGCCTCTCTAACATTGCTATCCCAGTATTTGGAAGTCTGTGCTAAGATCTTGGTAATCTTGGTACGTTCGTACTCCATCGCGTGGTTCTCGTACATGCAGTGCTCCGTGACCGCTGACTTAACTGGAATACATCAGTTGAGCGTGCCTCTGGTGTTCTCGGCGACGATCTTCGACAGAGCACACCTTCTGTCCAATATATGTCTTCCCACATTGACATGGAATCTAGAGACGCATCCCTTCCGCAAACCGAGATCATCTTTGACAGTTGCCGGTAGTGCTCGTGTTTTATTAAACGGGGAAAAGACAGTTTTTACTCGGTGCTTCTTCAATACGCGTCCGATTATCCCTGATAGTGTGCCAGTGTCGGTATGAAGGCGGTGGCTGTTTCTTTCTACGTGACTTCTTTCGTCTCCTCAGGTTGCACTGTGGTGGTGGGACGGTCAGCGCGTCTGATCTGCTATTCAGAGTACCCGCTTTTCGCAGTACAGTTCTAAGGTGTTCCAGGTCCTGGAGCTGATTCTCTGTTTCTGAAATGTTACGCTCCCTGGGTGCTAGTAATTTTAGTACTCCAATCCTCTGTGAAGGTTGGTAGAAGCTTTCTGCATGCAAATACAGATCAGTGTGCGTTTTGGGAACTTGGAAATTTTTGGTAAGATCTTATGGGTTATCGGTCCCTAAGCTTACATACTATTTAATCTAACCTTAAGCTAACTTACGCTAAAAACGACACACACACCCATGCCCGAGGGACGACACGAAACTCCGACGGGGGGAGCCGCACGGACCATGACAAGATGCCCAAGACCGCGCGGTTACCCCGCGCGGCTCAGTGTGCATTTTGTTCCGATACATACAGTAGTCCAGGGCGCCATCATCTAGATCTACATCTACATGGATACTCTGCAAATCACATTTACGTGCCTGACAGAGGGTTTATCGAACCACCTTCACAATTCTCTACTATTCCAATCTCGTATAGCGCGCGCAAAGAATGAACACCTATATCTTTCAGTACGAGCTCTGATTTCCCTTATTTTATCGTGGTGATCGTTTCTTCCTATGTAGGTCGGTCTCAACAAAATATTTTCGCATTCGGAGGAGAAAGTTGGTGATTGGAATTTCGTGAGAAGATTCCGTCGCAAACGAAAAACGCATTTGTTTTAATGATTTCCAGGCCAAATCCTGTATCATTTCTGTGACACTCTCTCCCATATTTCGCGATAATACAAAACGTCCTGTCTTTCTTTGAACTTTTTCGATGTACTCCGTCAGTCCTATATGGTAAGTATCGCACACCGCGCAGCAGTATTCTAAAAGACGACGAACAAGCGTAGTGTAGGCAGTCTCCTTAGTAGGTCTGTTACATTTTCTAAGTGTCCTGCCAATAAAACCCAGCCTTTGGTTAGCCTTCCCTACAACGTTTTATTAAACTGTTCGTAATTGTAATACCTAGGTATTTAGTTGAATTTAGGGCTTTTTAGATTAGACTGATTTATCGTATAACCTTTTAGCACTCATGTGGATGACGTCACACTTTTCGTTGTTTAGGGTCAACTGCCACTTTTCGCACCATACAGATATCATATCTAAATCATTTTGCAGTTTGCTTTGATCATCTGATGCCTTTATTAGTCGATAAACGGTAGCGTCATCTGCAAACAACCGAAGACGGCTGCTCAGATTGTCTCCCAAATCGTTTATATATATATATATATATATATATATATATATATATATATATATATATATATATATAAGGAACAGCAAAGGGTCTATAACACTACCTTGGGGAACGCCTGAAATCACTTTTGGTTTACTCGATGACTTTCCGTCAATTACTACGAACTGTGACCTTTCAGACAGGAAATCGCAAATCCAGTCACACAACTGATATGAAATTCCATAAGCACGCAATTTCACTATGAGCCGCTTGTGTGGTGCAGTGTCAAAAGCCTTCCGGGAATCCAGGAATACGGAATCGATCTGAAATACCTTGTCAATAGCACTCAGCACTTCATGTGAATAAAGAGCTAGTTGTGGTTCACAGGAACGATGTTTTCTAAACTCATGTTGACTGTGTGGCAATAGACCGTTTCCTTCGAGGTAACTCATAATGTTGGAACACTATATATGTTCCAAAACCCTCCTGCATATCGACGTTAACGATATGGGCCTTTAATTTAGTGGATTACTTCTACTGCCTTTTTTGAATATGGTGTGACCTGTGCAACTTTCCAGTCTTTGGGTACGGATCTTTCGTCGAGCGAACGGTTGTACATGATTGTTAAGTATGGAACTAATGCATCAGCATACTCCGAAAGGAACGTAATTGTTATACAGTCTGGACCAGAAGACTTGCTTTTATTAAGTGGTTCAAATGGTTCAAATGGCTCTGAGCACTATGGGACTTAACTTCTGAGGTCATCAGTCCCCTAGAACTTAGAACTACTTAAACCTAACTAACCTAAGGACACCACACACATCCGTGCCCGAGGCAGGATTCGAAATTGCGACAGTAGCGGTCACGCGGTTCCAGACTGAAGCGCCTAGAACCGCACGGCCACAATGGCCGGCTTTATTAAGTGATTTGAGTTGCTTCATTACTCCGAGGATATTTACTTCTACGTTTCTCATGTTGGCAGCTGTTCTCGATTCGAATTCTGGAATATTTACTTCGTCTTCTTTGGTGAAGGCTGTGTTTAGTAACTCGCGCTTTGGCAGCACTGTCTTCGATAGTACCTCCATTGTTATCGCGCAGAAAAGGCATTGGTTGTTTCTTGCCGCTAACACACTTCACATACGACCAGAATCTCTTTGGATTCTCTGCCATGTTTCGAGACAAAGTTTCGTTTTACTGATATCCATCCTTAACAACGATGGAAAAATCGATGAAGAGACAGGCGATCTCAAGAAACCAGAAATTATTACTCAGCTCTTCTCTTGACCATGACGTCCTGGAATTCGCCTGCGGTCCCGAATTTGTGTATGGAGTACTTCGAGGGGGAAGCCTTGGCGTCATCCAAATGGAAACACACGTGTTTCTACCTTTATGTGGATGACACGTTCGTTAACTGGCCGCATGGAATGGAAAAACTCATTGAGTTCCTCACACATTTGAACTCCATACATCCCAACCTCAAATTCACCATGGAGACCGAAGCAGAAGGAAGATTGCCATTTTGGACGTCATAGTCAAGAGAAGATCAGAGTTTTAATTTCTGGTTACTTGAGATTGCCTGTCTCTTCTTCGATTTTTCCATCGTAGTGAAAGATGGATATCAGTAAAATACTCTCGTACTTTTTGGCGCGTATGAAACAGGCGTTGCCTCTTTGCGAAAACTTTCTGGTATCTGTCAATTCAGGAGGAATCTAAGATTTATTTTTACTTCAAGTGTCAACGTATGAATTTTTAAGGCCAATTCCTTTGCCAAGTCGTAATCCGTAAACCAATTGTCGACCATGATATTTCTGCGACTGTAGAAAATAGGTGCTGATAACCTTGTTACAACGTCGAATGGTTTATTGCTGACACTAAATGGACATTCTGGCTGGTTTCGGCATATATTTCCATATTATATATATAATGTAGCCGAGAGTAGACCAAAGCATAAATTTTTAAGCCATATTTGCTTCGATTTTTTGGAATATATTGTATGAAACCGCACCTCCCTCGAAAATCCTCGAGATTTTCATCGATTGTGACATTTTCACTAAGTAAATAGCATATCTGGTCTGGCAGTTTCCAACGAATTCTTCAAACGTAATTCCTAGAGGAACTAGGCGGCCAGTTTTTCTTCGTTCTCCTCTTGTTTCTATATAATCAAAAGGAATAGAACACATTAAAAATTGGAATCCTTTTATGCTCATGACGGTTAGGAAGTCAGCAGTCTTCCATAAGTTGTCAAGATTCCGATGATTTGCGTAGTACACCTCAGCGAGATAAATTAGTCCGAATAAGGCATTCATTTCCATCCTGTCTCTCTGTTGAGCGTCTCTTGAACGAGAATAGTTGTATTGTAAGAATTAATTTGTCTGTATTTTCTGCGATACGTTGGATCATTGTGTCAAAGATGAGGCATTTCCATAAATAAAGAATATTCGCAAGTCCGATTACTCCGTCACATGAAGTAAAGTATTTTGTTTAGTTCGTCTTTGCCTGTCCCTTTTTTCGGACATTGCCAAACCTTAGTTATTTTTTTATTTTTCCTTTGAACAGATTGAAATGTCGGTTGGGTACTGTCATCTTCATCACCTCCTGAGCTGGACTGAACACTCAGTTCCACATCCGACTCTTGAATCTTCATCTCTTTCCGACAGGTGCTCTTCTTCTTCAATATCACTGTCGTCTATAAAACTCTTGAGCTGATCATTCTCATCGTCGGTATCAGGCAGAATTGCATTTATCACAGCTTCAACATCCAAAGGTTTGTTTAAATTATAGATCTCTTCACCTCCCCCCCCCCCCCATGGTACCTAAGAAATAAATAAGAAACGAAACTGCATAAATAACATGATGCAAGCATTGAAGATCGCGCCTATGTACCAAATACTATTTTGTTTACTTTCATTGTCGATTCGAGAAATATGTAACTTCAATATGTATACTACTTTAAATTACTGATAAGCATTAAGAATTTAACAATAAGCCTTGGAAAAGACGCGCCATGTAACGAACTGCGTGGCCCTTCCAGCCTGAGGGTCAAAGTCCTACCTCGGGCATGGAAGTGTGTGTTGTCCTTAGCGTAAGTCAGGTTAAGTTAGAGTAAGGAGTGTGTAAGTCTAGGGACCGATGACCTCAGCAGTTTGGTCCCTTAGGAATTCATACACATTTGAACACACATTTTGAAGGTTAACATTGGCACATGTATGGGGTCGTCGACTGCGGAGAACCATCGTTAGAAGCGTTCGGTGCACTGTGTGTTCAGACACACTTGCACTCTGTCCAGCATTAAAGTCTGACGTTAGTTCCGCCATACTTCCTTACCTGTCCTGTGTTACCAGTCCGCCAAGCTTACGTCGTCCGATATCTGTAACGAGGGGTGTCCGCCCAACCCCACAACGTCGGACGTGGTTCCGCCTTGGTTTGTCCACGTCTTGAAGACACTCACCACATCACTCCTCGAACAGCCGACAAGTCCTGCAGTTTCCTAAATGCTCGTGCCGAGCCTCCGCGCCATCACAATTTTCCATCGGCGAAACAGATAGATCGCGCGCGTTTCCCATTCTACACACGGACAGCACGCTCACTGATTCCACATGCACAGTGCGTGTGTCTGACTAGTAGTCATTCCTCTCCAGGTGATGCTGCTATCGCCTGCATTTATATCGATAGTAGGTCGGTGGTCATGATGTTCTGGCTGATCAGTGTAAATGTATGTATGCACAGGGTGAGTCTGTGATGATGATAGAAACTTTCTAGGGTGATGGATAAGGATAAATGTATCATTTTGAGGTAAGGATCCCCGTAAGTGAAACGAACGAGTCGAAAGTTATAAGCTAAAACCGATACTAAGCCTTCGTCAGTGGAATATATGGACCGGTACTGTTGTTAAGAATGTAGGTAAGGGCATCTTTCAGAAGTCGTAGTATGGATCGAAATAAGAAAAACTGTCTAGTAAAGATGGTCACTAACATGCATCCCTTAAGAGTGATGAGCGCTTGCTCAGTAGGGGAGATGTGCTTTACACTAGTGAAGATGAACAAGAACTCACAGCTCTTCAGGTATGCATTTTAGTGCCCATGTTTACTTGACATTTTTTCTTATTTCGATTCATACTACCATCTCTGCTTTTTTCCTAGCCTCAGCAACTACAGTACAGGTACATGTGTTCCAGAGGTATCAGAACGGTTTTCGCCTGTAACATTCGTTAGCTTCCGGTACAGAGACTCTTGCCTCATATTGATACATTTATCCTACCCTATCATCCTAGAGATTTTGTAACATCATCACGGAATCACCCCATGTATACATAAATTAAGGCACTGGCACCTATAACTTAGACACTCTGTGGTGCTCTTGGATGACGTTTCCGGATCTGGATCCCTACGTAAAACTTAATTTACTAATTGTGAATTACCCTGTACATCAAGATAATATCAGTGTCTATTTAATATATGTCGCCTGCTCTCGCAACACACATAAGATAACAAACGATATTCTAGTGAAAATTAATTAGTGCAGTACTATCATTGCTAGCCTCAAAGGCTTCTAAATCTCTAATTAACCTATTTCTGAAACTATGACGATAGTTTGCCTTCTCTGGAAAGTATGACGTCACAAATTCTACATTCCCTGCATGAGACAGGTTGTATATCACTGGGAAATACGGGTGAACTGTCTGGGGTCTTAAATAGAAAAGGACTAATATATGGGCAAACGTGGAGTTTTTTTTATCCAAGATGTAGATAAAATTAAGAACAGAACGAACGTCGCTCGTAAATATTAATTTATCGGAGGGCACGCAGACATCGATGTAGCAATGCCGTATGACCCGTGTAGACGTAATAGGGACGGGGACCGGCCGGCGGCTGGTCCGTGGGCAGACAGTGTGCGGGGGCGACCGGTGGTTTTAATGCCGTAACAAATGCCGCGCGCTGCTCCCCCTGAAACTGTAGGCAGACAAACAGGCGCGCTGACGTCACGTGGATAACGAGCACAGCGTCCCCGGCGAGCCGCGGGGCGCAGATGGCCGCTCATCCCGCCCGGCCGTCCGCTGTATTAAGAGCCCGCCACTTCCCGGTTCAGCTGCCTCCAGCGGAGCTGCCTCCCACTACTGGACAGCTGTCCGCCTAAACAGTGTCACTGCTCCATTTGCAGGTGGTTGTGCAAAAGCTGAGAAGAAAAGTGGTGAGACAATGTATCATGTCAGGAAAGGAAATCTTCAACCACTTACAATTTCTTTCTCTTTAAATTTCTCAATCAGTCACTCAACTTTTTTCCCACTGTCCCATCCCTCTTCTTATTTCCACTCCTGCTGGTGTTCATTGATTAAATTAACTTGCCTATTACTTCTCTTTATTGTTGCACCTGTCATGAATGGATGTAAAATTTGTTTCTCTGCAGTGTTCATGTCACAGTGATTTTTAAAAAGAATATGAACGAGAGTAAAATGCGTACAATGAGAATCAAAGACCAACAATAAAAAGCGTATAAGACAGAGATGTAAGTTTTTGCTCCCCCTGTTCATGCTATACATCTAAGATGCAATGACGGAAATAAAATATAGGATCAAGAGTGGGATTAAAAGTCACTGTGAGAGAATATCAATGATAAGATTTATTAAAAGACTCCTTCTACGTACCCTGAGCTGCACTAGAAACTCTTTATCTTCCAAAGCCACTTTTCGGGCTTTTAGCCCATCATCAATGGGATCTGATACAAAGGAGCAAAAAGTACATCGATTCCTACAAAATTATAACTGTACTTATATAGCAGCAATATGAGTCTATTTACATTATGTTCTTCTGTACCAGTAACAAACTGGCAATTAAGACGACAGGATTTGAAATATGTCCTACAACAATGTATACAGTTTGTCATGTACGTTACTACTGTCTAATTTTAGGCAGTGCCAATTTTTGTTAATGTTTAACATAACTGTCATATAGAGTAAACGTGAAACTGACAAGTCAAGGACTTTGCCTTACCTGTCTTTTGTTGTTTCTAAGAATTGTTTTTTGGAAATTTGTGGTAAGGTCTAATGGGACCAAACTTCTGAGGTCATCGGTCCCGAACCCTACACACTACATACTGTAACTTAAAGTAACTTACGCTATGGACAACACGCACACACACACACACACACACACACACACACACACACACACACACACATGCCTGAGAGAGGACTCGAACCTCCGACGGGGGAGCCGCACGGACCGTGACAAGACCCCTCAGACCGCGCGGCTACCTCAAGCTGCTATTCCTAAGATCATATTTATATATGTCTGTGACATGTATCCATATAATTATGTAAATTAAAATTCTTTAGCAATTGGCATGTCAAGGTAGAATATACAAAAAGTATAAGACTGCAAAACAATACAACATTTCGCATCATATTAGACAATTTTTACGTGTTGAATATAGACTCCAATCCAAAATTATTATGTAAAACAATGTTCAAGTTTTGTACATACATCGTATTCTATAACACTATTTGTTTCTTAAGTACGTTCTCTGGTTGTTTTCTCATATGTGTGTATATTTAAGTTTCTTCTATAGCATGTAATAATCTCAACATAGGAATTATACAGCCAACCGGTTGCAAATGACTGTTTGGTACATTGGCCTGTGTTTCGACACCTCTAAGGGTGTCTTCATTAGAATGAAATTTTGAGAAACCCTATGAAATGATACACTCCTGGAAATTGAAATAAGAACACCGTGAATTCATTGTCCCAGGAAGGGGAAACTTTATTGACACATTCCTGGGGTCAGATACATCACATGATCACACTGACAGAACCACAGGCACATAGACACAGGCAACAGAACATGCACAATGTCGGCACTAGTACAGTGTATATCCACCTTTCGCAGCAATGCAGGCTGCTATTCTCCCATGGAGACGATCGTAGAGATGCTGGATGTAGTCCTGTGGAACGGCTTGCCATGCCATTTCCACCTGGCGCCTCAGTTGGACCAGCGTTCGTGCTGGACGTGCAGACCGCGTGAGACGACGCTTCATCCAGTCCCAAACATGCTCAATGGGGGACAGATCCGGAGATCTTGCTGGCCAGGGTAGTTGACTTACACCTTCTAGAGCACGTTGGGTGGCACGGGATACATGCGGACGTGCATTGTCCTGTTGGAACAGCAAGTTCCCTTGCCGGTCTAGGAATGGTAGAACGATGGGTTCGATGACGGTTTGGATGTACCGTGCACTATTCAGTGTCCCCTCGACGATCACCAGTGGTGTCCGGCCAGTGTAGGAGATTGCTCCCCACACCATGATGCCGGGTGTTGGCCCTGTGTGCCTCGGTCGTATGCAGTCCTGATTGTGGCGCTCACCTGCACGGCGCCAAACACGCATACGACCATCATTGGCACCAAGGCAGAAGCGACTCTCATCGCTGAAGACGACACATCTCCATTCGTCCCTCCATTCACGCCTGTCGCGACACCACTGGAGGCGGGCTGCACGATGTTGGGGCGTGAGCGGAAGACGGCCTAACGGTGTGCGGGACCGTAGGCCAGCTTCATGGAGACGGTTGCGAATGGTCCTCGCCGATACCCCAGGAGCAACAGTGTCCCTAATTTGCTGGGAAGTGGCGGTGCGATCCCCTACGGCACTGCGTAGGATCCTACGGTCTTGGCGTGCATCCGTGCGTCGCTGCGGTCTGGTCCCAGGTCGACGGGCACGTGCACCTTCCGCCGGCCACGGGCGACAACATCGATGTACTGTGGAGACCTCACGCCCCACGTGTTGAGCAATTCGGCGGTCCGTCCACCCGGCCTCCCGCATGCCCACTATACGCCCTCGCTCAAAGTCCGTCAACTGCACATACGGTTCACGTCCACGCTGTCGCGGCATGCTACCAGTGTTAAAGACTGCGATGGAGCTCCGTATGCCACGGCAAACTGGCTGACACTGACGGCGGCGGTGCACAAATGCTGCGCAGCTAGAGCCATTCGACGGCCAACACCGCGGTCCCTGGTGTGTCCGCTGTGCCGTGCATGTGATCATTGCTTGTACAGCCCTCTCGCAGTGTCCGGAGCAAGTATGGTGGGTCTGACACACCGGTGTCAATGTGTTCTTTTTTCAATTTCCAGGAGTGTACAAAGAAAATTAAGTACGTCAAAAAACATTAACAAAGATGACAATTATCATAACGTACAAACGTTAATTACGTAATATTGTATTGCAAGAAAGCAATGGTCAGGATTAAGAGCGGATATGCTCAAGCCAGAAAATAAAATAAAACACGTTCCAGCACGTGAGCACATGTGCGTAGCTAGGAACAACAACAGACTCATCGGCCGTGGCTTACATTGCTGCCACGAAAACGAGTTGTGTCGCTTATCGGACGCGGACAGTGATGTGTGCTCATTTGAAATAATAATAAAAAAAAAACGACAGTTAATTTTAAAAACCAAATACAAAGGAAGAGAGCTTAATGCACTTTTGGAAATACAATATAGTCCAGGGAACTACGTAAAACTAAGAATCATCTGTTAGGCTTTACAGAAACTACTGTTACGTAAAGGACAGAATAATATGAAAAAATGATACCAACAGCCGTACAGTCCAGAAAATGTCTGCATGAATGTTACTTTAGTAGCACACACCTATGGGATTCGAAGAAAATGATGTTTCGGAACCAGAGGCAGGAAGATATAGTAAAAAACAGAGGAATCAGAATCCCGCGAGCAGTGGATTAAAACCATCTAAAAATTTTTGTTATGTGAGTGTTACTGTTCACTGAAAATGAGGCCATTGTTATTAGAAATATGCTTGCAAATCTTCAGCTCTTCGGTTTCGTCGAGCTTTTGGCCTTTTTTTTCTCTATGTAAAAGAGAAATTTCTTCAACGCTTTCGTTTTGTGTCCGGAAACTAACAGATGATCAGCAGAAGTGCAATTGTGTACATTTGTGCCTCTTTTTCCCAATAAAAGTTCCTTGTACCTGACGCTAAGACATCTTCCAGTTTGTTCTGTATAATAAACAAGGCGCGTATTGATTTTATACACTCCTGAATAGTCCATAGGAGCAACTGTGGTCTTGAGATTGTGAATGAGATTTTTTGCCAGTTATTGTTAGTTTAAAAGGTATCTTTGAATCCATATTTTTTTATCAGAAAATGACGAATTGTATACGAAATAGGGCCTGTCAGAAACAGCATTCCTGCCTAAAATTTCCAATTTCCAGCCATTTTTAACTTTGATATGAAGAACATGTTAACTAACGAGGGATCATAACCTTTATTAACTGCAATAATTTTTGTTATATTCATCTCTTCATTAAACTTGTCAGATGACAAAGGTACAGAAAGTTAACATGAATGGCTGCATGGAAAAGTGCTTTTTTATAGGAATGAGGATACACTGAACTAGCGAGCACAAATTGGCCTGTATTAGTGGCTTTTCGAAAAATACCGGAAGTAAGTCTGTCGTTGGCAACACCAATACCGTGGTCCAAGTAATTAAGCTGGCGGTAGTTGTCTTCTAATTCACAGGTAAAGCAGAAATTTTTATGAAGACCATTAAAAAATTCAAATGATAAATTCCTTCCCGGGAACCACTATATATGATCAAGATTTCCGTCCACGTATCGACAAAAAGACAAAATATCCACATTAGCAGCTCAAAAATTGATGAAGAATATCTCTTCCAGCGAATTAATGAAAATATCGGCCAAGATGCGTACCGGTGGGTTACCAATTGCCAGGCCGTCAAGCTGATGGTATTGTTTGCCATTGAAAGTAAAATAGTTCTATTTTACTACTATTCTTAGCAAAAGAATTAGGTCAGTGATTTGCTCATCGAAAATATCTGTTTTAAAAGTACGTCGGTTTTTTCAACGAAGTCAGTTGAACACGTACGCTAGTACCTGTCCATAGGTTCGTAATACTAATGGAAACAATGCAGTATCTTGATCACACTGCAAATCTTCAATTTTACTGATTAGATTTTGACTATTGACGACACAATACTTATTTAGAAAAACAAAGGAATTTTTTATTTATTCGTGAAGAAACCTTGCTAAGTCATGTTATGCACTATTCATACTGGTCACAATCGGGCGTATTGTATGTACTTTACACTGGGAACGCAATTTTGGAGCCAGTGGATTTATGTTAATAAGCTGTTTTTTTTATGAAACGGTTTAAGTAAATGTGTAGCGTAGTTAACGGCAAGCCTAATTTCTTTTTCTATCTTGGGGGTCGGATCCTCATCTAGCTCCGAAACATTATTATTATAAAAAATTGTAATCTTTTAGACACATATTCATTCTGAGTAACAACGATTACAGAATTCACATTGCCAGACTTCGTTATAAGGGAATTGTTTTCTTTTACCTTTAAATTAATATTTCTAATCAATTTCTTATGACAATCACATGGACAGGAGTTTTTACTACGTGCTTGTCGAGAAGTGCCTACTTTGACGCAATCGAGGCATTATTTAAGATCTACAGTCATACTTTCTACAAAATTTTTGTCTGACAGGTTGGGTATTACATTGTATTTAAGTCGTTTTGCCAACAAGGCAGTTTCTTACGGCATAAAATCCTTTTCAGTCTGATTCATAATTCAGCTGAAAAATTCATGCTCAAACCATTGAAAACTTCACAACAGCGTTTATTAGAGGGAACATACTCTCAAGATCAGCCAGTTTCTTCTAGTACCTTTTTGCAATACAATTATTATCCAACTCGTCATTAATAAAATCTCAAAACACATCAATTCGAACATTAAATTGTAAGCTAAAAATTTTAGTGAGCTTAAGACACAAAACATAGGTCTCTTCAATTAAGCTACACTTTTTTTGTTTAAAGTCCTAATTTTCTTTAATAACCTCCCTTTTCCCGCTTTGTGTACAATTGTGACGTGTTTGATAATGAAATTAGCAAAATGCATGTTTGTTTGTTATTGCCTTCCGCCTACGAGCATTTGAAGCTGTATATACAAATGTTTACAACATTTTTGTCTGACAGGTTGGGTATTACATTGTATTTAAGTCGTTTTGCCATCAAGGCAGTTTCTTACGTCATAAAATCCTTTTCAGTCTGATTCAGAATTCAGCTGAAAAATTCATGCTCAAACGATTGAAAACTTCACAACAGCGTTTATTAGAGGGAACATACTCTCAAGATCAGCCAGTAGTCATTACTACTGCGAAACAGGGGGTAACGTAATGCTTCCTTCTGTTCGTCTGAGATTTTCGGGAGGCAGAATAATCTCTAAAATGACGGTTATCCGGCCTAAACAGCGAATTTGGTGAAAACTGGTTTCAAAAGAACGGAGACCTTGAACTGTAGGGTCGGTCTCCAAAAGGTGCTGATCTCAGTCGACGTAGTCCTACTAAACTAACAATTCTTTGTTTACAACGAATTAAAATTGGTAGAAGCGGCAGAGTAAGAAACCGGTAACAAAAGATTACAAACTCATCGCTTATCCTACTGAACTATCCTCCCACTTGTATGAAGCACTTTATGGACTTTAATCTCTGAAAGCCTTGTCATCATCATTATTACTACGTATGATATTTTGAGAGAAGATACATTTTACACGAAACTCTGATGAATACTCACAAGCACTTAATTTATGAAATCCTTGTTCAAAGCATTTAATCGGGAATGAATTAGACTTCTAAGGTGGATGAAGTGCTGACCACATTTTATCGCACTTCGTTTGCTCCTACCTTGTCAATAGGTCCTTACTTGAGAAACGCCACAGCTCAAGGAATTTGATGAAGGTCGCAATCCCGAGCTTTATGAAGAATAATACTGTACAAGCACCATCTCCCGTGCCCTAGGGTACAGAAAATCTACGATACATCTGTAGGTGAAGAGGATGGCGGAGAAAGGCCTCGTAAACCGTCATCGTTGCCCTGGACGTCCATGGGCTACGACGGAGGATCAAGACAACTGTATACTCCAGCGCACTGATGAAGACCAGTTCAGGACTAGCAGAGAAATAAGGAACATCCTTCAAGTAAGTCTTAGCAGGTCGACCATTCGTCGTAGTCTTAGCGAGAAAGAAAGGTATGGACGAGAATCAGAGGTTAAGAAAATGTTGAAGGAGCGACAAAAGGCTCCCAGGTTAAACCGCTTCCGTACTGAGAGCAAGTTATGTTTACGGTCGAAAAGCTGTTTCCTTATGCACCAAATGCTTTGGTCCATGTACATCGACCAAGTGGAGCACGATTAGACAGCAAATACATCCATTAGAGGTATAGGTGTGCTGTCACAGCTTGGGGATTGATATCAGCAAGCGGTTGCGACGTTCAGTGGCAACTGGATCGTTCGTTTTCTAGTCATTACTACTGCGAAACAGTGGGTAACGTAATGCTTCCTTCTGTTCGTCTGAGATTTTCGGGAGGCAGAATAATCTCTAAAATGACGGTTATCCGGCCTAAACAGCGAATTTGGTGAAAACTGGTTTCAAATGAACGGAGACCTTGAACTGTAGGGTTGGTCTCCAAAAGGTGCTGATCTCAGTTTCTCAGTGCAGGTGGAGAAAATTATTAGGTGCATAAGGCCGTCACCGACAACCAAGCCAGCGGTGTCCGGAGCAGTTCATAATACGTGGGAAGAGCTATCACAGAATAAGAGATTTATCCGGAAACTTATTGCCTCGGTTCCCCGAGAGCTAAATGGAGTTGTAGACAAGGACGGAATCTGGAAACGTTACTGAATTATTGTGTTGTTTTGGAGAAAATGTCATTTATGACAAATGAATGTTTTGTTTTCCCTCGAAGAAAAACAAACTGGTTTGTCTTATCTTTTTATTTTATTTATTTATTTATTTATTTTTATAAGAGGAGCAGATTATTAATAAAATCTAGGCGGTCTATTTCACTCTTGTCACATGGCCCATGACGTCAGTGCCAATAAAGGAATCAAAGAGGAAGTAATTCGAGAATAAGCATCATATTAATTTGTGGTCTTTTTATTTACACGCAGATAGGACACCAATACCGACGGAACGGCAAAGGAGACTTCATTTTCTTTTAGTACCAAGCGGAAATCACAATACATGAAGATAAAAAGTTCTGCAAAACAGGCGACGTAGACGTAGTCGAGCGTTTGAGTCCACTAACCCCTTTGTTATATACCTACGAATTTTTTTAATTTATGAATACTTAATCATTATCGTTTTACTCTTAAACTAATAGCTGCGACCCTGAATTAAGATTCATGGAAGTGACAGAATTCGAAACCCTCTCTGTGGATTGGAACTGATCACCTTAAACATAACGCCACTGTACCTATCGAGAGCGCTTTATTTACGGAATGGTATGATATGGTATGTGACGCCACACCTTTTCCATGAAAAAGAGGTGATATACCAAACGAATGCGCCGCACTGCATCTTCGACGGAAATTCCGAGAGTCCATCTGACCTTGAGTTTCATGAACGAAATTATGAAGAACATAAGCGAAATGAAAGTTACACAGTAGGTATTCTGCTAGGCTTTATCAGATCTGCTAGTTTTGGAGATGCTGTGTGTGGGAGAGTGTGAGGATTTAATTGCTGCTCACGCAGGTGTCATAAAATTTCGACACAGTGATAGCAAAATTACTCATGCGGTCATGCTGCAACTGCTCGTGCATAACCATATATTCTATCATCATGACTGAAATGTATCAGAAAATACTGTTGAATTATATACTTATCAAAGCTGTCTTACAACGAAAGTCTGATGTAAAGTTGTGAAATGGTTCGAGTATGTCACACGGTAATCAAAATTAATATTTAAAGGAAAATTAAACTCTTTCGAGCATATTCTAAAAGAAAGACTTGAAAAGGCGGAAAATTCTGCTATCCAATACATTTTTCGGTTCCAGATTTACTTCAGTATGTTCATCGCTTCCGGAAGATTTATTTCATGTTATGATTCCCTAAATGGCATGAAACACGCAAAATACTATCATTAATGGTCCCTTTGGGCTTTTCTGAGCCCTTCTTGTGAAGTAACTCAGTATTTTCAAAACAAACACTTCTGCTCGTTCCTATGATATACTGAATGGAGGTTGTGAGGTGGATTACCTTTCAGAGATTGTCTCATTATGCTCATTATGTAGCCACTGAATTTCGTTGTGGCTGTATGAAGATCGAATTACGAAAACGAGAGAAAAACTTCCAAACCGCAACGTTTTTCCAGCGAGATCCGAACCGATAGCGATTATTCAACCAACGAAATGGAAATGGGGCATGTTACCGTTTTTTTGTTTTTTGTTTTTTTTTCTGTGTTATTAACAATAATATTTTATTTATTCATTTAATTTTAATGTCCCAAAAGAAAAATCATATATAAAACAGAAGGGAAAGAAATATAGGGCTGAAGTGACATCCTCTTCACTTCACTGGGATTACATCCTATCCCTCGAAACAACGTAAACCTGGGACTCCCCACCGCTTCGGGGGGTTATGAAACATGCTGCCTAGAAAGTTCGCAAAATGTGTTTTATATTTAGAGTGGCGTCGGATGATTTCGTGTTGTTCTGGTAGATAATGCCAATAGTCCATGCCCGATATGAAGGTCCGCGCGAGCACGTAGTGCGATGCGTGTCCTCCAATCCATCGGATTGCCGATGTTTTTTGTGAGGGGAAAAAGACAGCGTCAGGGAAAAATAAAGCGTCCGTCGTGATCGTTGATTCGTCGGTGCGTCGGAGGAGGGCCATAATGCGTTGCGTCAGCCGCCAAACATCCTTTGCCCCACCGCACTGCAGAGAATGTTCGTCGGTGTCCTACATGCCACATATAAGGCAGAGCGAGGAATCTACCATGCGAATGTCGTACAATCGTTGGCGGTTGACTGTCTTGCGGTTGATTAGTGTATACCATGACGATCGCGCTGCTGTGGTGAGGAGAGGTGTATGGACAGCTCGCCAAATCTGTCGCCAGTTTCGTGTTGGGTATTTAAGTTCGACAACATTGCTGCCATGATGACGCCGCAAGTATCGATATATCTCACGGGTAGTGGGGATTCTTGTAGAAGGTATCTGTAACTGAACATAACTAAAATCAACAAAAAATCGCGCGACGTGAGAAAAAGAGGGTGAGATTGCGCCTACCGCCACCGGTGGTTCAAAGGACGTGGGAAGAAGCACATCCAGGATGGCCGACGTGATGGCGTGTTGCCGTTGGTTCCAAGTGCGTAGCGTCGCTCGCAGGTATAGAGCTAGAGCCTTGTTCCGCACATCCGTGAGGTTAAGTCCTCCAGAATGGTGTGGGAGAGTTAAAGTCTCGTATTTGATCTTAAACAACATTCCTTGGCTGACATAGTATCCAAAGGCCGCCATTAATCTGTCAGCAATACCATGTGGCATTGGCAGTACCTGTGCCAAGTTCGGCAGTCGCGAGGCCAGGTGAACATTAGTGTAGTCCAACCTTTGGAGCAGGTCGTGCGTATGTGCAGTCGGACGTTCTGGAGGAGACGTCGATAGCTCGCCGCCGCTGATTGCCGTAGCGATCGGGTGAACAATACACCTAAGCATCGCAAGATGTCCACCGTCGTAAACGGACTGTGCAGAGCGTCCAGCCCTCGACCGATGTGCATGATCTTGGTTTTATTCATGTTGACCCTGCTTCCCATAGCTACTCCGTACGTAGTAAGAAAAGGGTAACCACCTGACTTACTTCGTTCTCCGACCGGACGAGTATCATCAAGTCGTCGGCATATGCACGACACGTGAAGGAGCTCACACGGAGTCGGACGCCTGTTAAGAGTCCGTCTAAGAGTCTGCATCATTGGTTCGAGCGCTATTGTAAACAGTATCATCGACAAGGGATATCCTTGCCTATCTGAGCTACAAACAGGAATCGTTCCTACCTCCCTGCCATTGACTCTCACCGTCGAAGAAGCACCGCGAAGGAGGCGCATGAGGACGGTAATAAAATCCTGTGGTATCACCATGGGTCGCATGGTCGAGTCAAGGACATCATGGTTGATCATGTCAAAGGCACGATCAAAATCCACCGATACGAACGCCGCTCGCATGCGACAAGCTTCCGTCAGGGAAATTACGTCACGGTATTCGCCGAGGATAATATGTATGTTGCTCCGAACCCCTAGACAAGCCTGATCTGGTGGTATTGTCTTGGATATTACAGTCTTGAGCCTTTCCGTCAACATTCGCGCAAAGATCTTATAGTCAGATGTGAATCTTCAGGTTTTCGCGGCGCAAAGACTGCTCCATTAAATTTCGGGAATGCAGCCGCATAAATTCTGCTTCTTCTTCTAATATTTCGGCTGTATATCTTTCAGCCATCTTCAGAGAGAGCCGTACGACTGACGCTCCAGCGCTCGCTCCATCCTTTTAAACTCACGGACCGCGCCACTGCGCATGCGGCCACAGATGAACAAGGCGCCAGTGATGTTGATCGGCGGCAAAGACGTAACATATGCATGAGTTACGTCTGTGGCTGCGCATTCGATCCATGCTGGGAGATCGATGTATTACTGGGAGCTGAACTGTAGCGACGTCTTTGTAAGTTCAATATTGAAAGTGCCGGATTCCATGATTTATCTAATGTGAAACCGCTGTCTCTATTAATTAAATTCTTCGCCAAGCGGATTTCAATGGCCTCTTTTACTACGGAGTCCCAGAAAGATGAAACAGAAGTCAGAATTTCGACATTTTCATATACCATAGAGTGACCAGAATCAATACAATGCTCTGCCACAGCCGATTTACTGGGTTGTAAGAGCCGAGTGTACCTGCGATGTTCCGTACACCTCTCTTGGACTGTACGATTCGTTTGTCCGATATATGAAAGGCCACATTCACATGGTATCTAGTAAACTCCAGGTTTGCGGAGTAGTAAGTCATCTTTAACGGAACCCAGGAGTGCAGCCGTCTTCGCCGGTGGACAAAAAATCACTTTTACTTTATGTTTTGTGAGGATCCGTCCTATTTTGGATGAAAGGCTTCCCACATACGGCAGGACAGCCATGGATTTAAATGTTTCCTCGTCATCTTCTGCATTCCTTACGGACACCTTAGGTTTTATTTGTAGTGCCTTACGTATCTGTTGTGGAGAATACCCGTTGTCCTCAAAAACTCTCTTCAAATGTAAAAGTTCGTCTTTTAAACTACTTTCATCAGATATGACGTGTGCTCGGTGTACCAAAGTTCTTAGAACACTACTCGTCTGCGAAGGATGGTGACAGCTATTTGCATGTAAATATAAGTCCGTATGGGTCGGTTTCCGATATACTGCATGACCCAGAGTGCCATCTTCTTTACGGCGAACCAAGACATCCAAAAATGGAAGACATCCCGCGTTTTCCACTTCCATTGTAAACTGAATTTGTCCATGGATGGAATTCATATGGTTTAAGAAGTAAAAGTGATTTTTCGTCCACCGGCGAAGACGGCTGCACTCCTGGGTTCCGTTAAAGATGACTTACTACTCCGCAAACCTGGAGTTTACAAGATACCATGTGAATGTGGCCTTTCATATATCGGACAAACGAATCGTACAGTCCAAGAGAGGTGTACGGAACATCGCAGGTACACTCGGCTCTTACAACCCAGTAAATCGGCTGTGGCAGAGCATTGTATTGATTCTGGTCACTCTATGGTATATGAAAATGTCGAAATTCTGACTTCTGTTTCATCTTTCTGGGACTCCGTAGTAAAAGAGGCCATTGAAATCCGCTTGGCGAAGAATTTAATTAATAGAGACAGCGGTTTCACATTAGATAAATCATGGAATCCGGCACTTTCAATATTGAACTTACAAAGACGTCGCTACAGTTCAGCTCCCAGTAATACATCGATCTCCCAGCATGGATCGAATGCGCAGCCACAGACGTAACTCATGCATATGTTACGTCTTTGCCGCCGATCAACATCACTGGCGCCTTGTTCATCTGTGGCCGCATGCGCAGTGGCGCGGTCCGTGAGTTTAAAAGGATGGAGCGAGCGCTGGAGCGTCAGTCGTACGGCTCTCTCTGAAGATGGCTGAAAGATATACAGCCGAAATACTAGAAGAAGAAGCAGAATTTATGCGGCTGCATTCCCGAAATTTAATGGAGCAGTCTTTGCGCCGCGAAAACCTGAAGATTCACATCAAGTACCTCTTCGGGGAGGAGATGGTTTTATGTGTTCGACGACTGGACAAGCTACGACATTTGAGAGCGAGATTATTGAGCTCTTTAAGTTTTTTACTGAGGTGCCGTGACCATGGCATAATTCCGAAGTTTGCCAGGTTAGTACATTTTATAAAATCGACTTCCATGAATAAGATTTTATTTAAAGCTGGTTCTGCTATCGTTAAGGAAAGGATCCGATTTACACGAAGGAAGCTGGATCTTGTTTCTCAAGAACTTTATCGTCTCCACCTGAAGATGTCTGTGGAGTTACCCAGCAACTCTTGGAACTGGATAGAGGGTACAACATGGGCCAAATCAGACTGGGTTCGTGAGGTAGCGACATCAAGACAGACTGCAAAGTTCAGCCGACTTGAGCCATCTCCACAGCAAGAAAGTATCATTCGACGCTCCGTCATTAATATGACGGATAGAGATTTGGACGATGCTACGATGATGGTCTTAAGCAAAGGACTGAATTTTGCACCCACGCCAAAGGTTTTGCCTATACCTGCATTCATCAGTGCCGTTGAAGAAGCTGTTCGACCACTCTCTACGGATTCTGCAGATGAAATAAGACGCGAAACTTGTCGAGCTGTTATGAAGGCTCGCCCACAAAGAAGCAATATATCTGTGGCAGAGAGGACGGCACTACGTATGCTCCGCCAAGATACTGAAACGGTGGTTCTCCCTGCTGATAAAGGTAATGCCACTGTTTTAATGTCACGTGACGACTACCATGATAAGATATACAGCTTACTGAATGATAGTATGTACCGGAAGATCAGTAAGGACCCCACCAACAAGGTGGTAAGGAAGACGGCGTCGCTTTTGAATGCCTCCCCATTTCCACCGGAAGTCACACGAAGACTGAAACCAAGTGGTGCAGTGCCTCCAAGGCTTTATGGACTCCCAAAGATCCATAAGAAAGACGTTCCTCTACGTCCTATCGTGAGCAATATTGGTTCTCCCAACTATGATTGTGCCAAGCACCTGGCGTCACTATTGAGGCCGCTTGTGGGAAAATGTGATCATCATATAAGGAACTCTGCAGATTTCATTGGCAAATTAAAATCTTTGAAACTGAACACCTCTGATCTATTAGTCAGCTTTGATGTAGTGTCGTTATTTACTAAGGTACCTCTCTCTGAATCTTTAGATCTCATTGGAAAAAGTTTTGATAAGGAAATTTTAGCTTTGTTTTACCATGTGATGACCTCCACATACTTTTTATTTAATAACGACTTTTTTTGAACAGACTGACGGTGTTGCCATGGGTAGTCCTTTGTCACCCTTGGTGGCCAATTTATTTATGGAGGATTTCGAGGAGAAGGCCCTGGAGTCTGCTAGTTTGAAGCCTACAGTTTTTTGGGGGTACGTTGACGACACTTTTGTAGTGTGGCCCCATGGCGAGGACAAATTGCAGGACTTCTTAAACCATCTGAATTCCATCCATGGACCAATTCAGTTTACAATGGAAGTGGAAAACGAGGGATGTCTTCCATTTTTGGATGTCTTGGTTCGGCGTAAAGAAGATGGCACTCTGGGTCATGCAGTATATCGGAAACCGGCCCATACGGACTTATATTTACATGCAAATAGCTGTCACCATCCTTCGCAGACGAGTAGTGTTCTAAGAACTTTGGTACACCGAGCACACGTCATATCTGATGAAAGTAGTTTAAAAGACGAACTCTCACATTTGAAGAGAGTTTTTGAGGACAACGGGTATTCTCCACAACAGATACGTAAGGCACTACAAATAAAACCTAAGGTGTCCGTAAGGAATGCAGAAGATGACGAGGAAACATTTAAATCCATGGCTGTCCTGTCGTATGTGGGAAGCCTTTCATCCAAAATAGGACGGATCCTCACAAAACATAAAGTAAAAGTGATTTTTCGTCCACCGGCGAAGACGGCTGCACTCCTGGGTTCCGTTAAAGATGACTTACTACTCCGCAAACCTGGAGTTTACAAGATACCATGTGAATGTGGCCTTTCATATATCGGACAAACGAATCGTACAGTCCAAGAGAGGTGTACGGAACATCGCAGGTACACTCGGCTCTTACAACCCAGTAAATCGGCTGTGGCAGAGCATTGTATTGATTCTGGTCACTCTATGGTATATGAAAATGTCGAAATTCTGACTTCTGTTTCATCTTTCTGGGACTCCGTAGTAAAAGAGGCCATTGAAATCCGCTTGGCGAAGAATTTAATTAATAGAGACAGCGGTTTCACATTAGATAAATCATGGAATCCGGCACTTTCAATATTGAACTTACAAAGACGTCGCTACAGTTCAGCTCCCAGTAATACATCGATCTCCCAGCATGGATCGAATGCGCAGCCACAGATCTAACTCATGCATATGTTACGTCTTTGCCGCCGATCAACATCACTGGCGCCTTGTTCATCTGTGGCCGCATGCGCAGTGGCGCGGTCCGTGAGTTTAAAAGGATGGAGCGAGCGCTGGAGCGTCAGTCGTACGGCTCTCTCTGAAGATGGCTGAAAGATATACAGCCGAAATATTAAAAGAAGAAGCAGAATTTATGCGGCTGCATTCCCGAAATTTAATGGAGCAATCTTATAGTCAGTATTGAGCATCGTGAGCGGTCTAAATTGATGGGCGCTGACACTCGCTGTCGATTTCGGTATTGGTATGAGCATTCCCGCCATGAACTGCGACGGAACGTCCGTGTCAGGGCTCAATAACTCATTATACATCAATACCAACTGGGACATCATTAAATCCGCAAATGCGCGATAAAATTCGAGTGTCAACCCATCTGGCCCAGGGGATTTATGCACCGCACCCTTCGCGAGTGCGCCCCGGATGTCGTCTTCCGTTAGGGGTTCCAATAGCGCCTCTGCATCCGGACCATCCACCTCCGTTTGCATCTGTCGCAAAATTTCTTCTCCTGTCCGATTGTCCGTCGGCGTTCCAGTGAAAAGGAGGCGGTAATGCTCCAGAAACTCAGCAGCAATGTCCTGTTGTGACGTCAAGGGCCGACCATCGTCATCATGGAGCACTGTGATTAGGGATCGGCGATTACGCGCATGTGCCTTGGACACATGATGCATGCTAATATGTTCTCCATCGACGTTGTCCAAGCACCGAGCACGGATCGGAAGTCCCTCCAGTCGACGTCTCGTGATCGATAAAATGCAGGCCTGAATGCGATGGACTTTTTCCTTGACATGCGTTATGAGAGCTCTTCGTATCGCCGGTTTTGCACACTGCAGCCACCACGAAAGAACCGTACGGTGCAGCGGCAGACGGCGAGTGCAAGTCTGCCATGTTTCTTCGATCCGCTGGCGACATTCGAGATCCACCAATAAGGATGAAGTAAGTTTCCAGGAACTACGACTCCGCCAGACCCGCTGCCGTGGGAGGGATAACGTGCATAAATATGCAAGGTGATCCGTAAAAGCTGTGGGCCAACGTTCAGCAGCCAACACGTGATCTTTTAATCCGTCAGAAACATAAATCCGATCCAGCCTGCTCGCCGAGTGGCTAGTAAAATACGTGTAGCCCTCTCGCTGCCCATGGATCTTTTCCCACGTGTCCATAAGGGCATGTCCCGGCAGATCGTGTTCAATGCGTGGCAGGAGCTGAAATTAGGAGTTTGATCCTTCGGTGTGAGTACACAGCTAAAATCCCCCCCTACCAAGATGTGGTCATACCTCCCATGGAATAGGGGGGCAATCTCCTCCGAGCAGAATCGTGCACGCGCCTGCGATTGTCAGATCCGGAGGGTGCATAGATGTTGACGATACGAATGCCGTTCACGGTCATAGCCAAACCCCGAGCCGAAGGAAGGTAACTGAGGTCACACATCGGAATCCCTTCCCGGACTAGTATCGCAGTGCCACGTCCTCCATCTGGAGTCGGCGCTAGGTAAGTGTTGTATCCATGCACGTCGGGAAAAGCAGCATTGCAGGTTTCCTGCATCAGCAGAATATCAACGTCTGTGGCGTAAATCATGTCCCGGAGAAGTTGCATCTTTGCAAGCGAACGTGCGGTGTTAATGTTCACTGTGCCCACCTTATATGCTTGGTTCGTTGTCGTTGTCATGCTCGTGTCATGTCATTGAGAACTCCAAGGGCTGTAGTCCACTATTCGTGCTCAGAGGGATGCCCGCCAACGGGCTGCCCTCCTTTGTTGTCGTTCCGTGGTGTGCATCCTGTAGGTGAGTGGTCATCATGTGGGGGTGGCAATTCCTGTATGTCTTCGACTGGTTCCGCTCAGTCGCAGTGGTCATCCATCCGAGAAACGTCCTCTGATGTATTTCGACGTGGCTGCCGGGGCATTGGTGTCCCTGACTCCTTCGTCGGCAGCGCTGGGTCAGTCGGTGTCAATGAAGAGGGACCATCTGAAAGGCAGGGCATCCGGTCACCATCTGACGGAATCCAGTCAGCGTCCGCTAAAGACACGTGTTCTGTGTCAGACAGTTCTTCGGCTAGGGTACCTTCCGTGTCCCCTAGGCTAGGGGGGGACGTATCACCCGAATTATGGCGACGCTTTTTGCGACGCTTCGGCGATCGCTGTTTGCGTGCACTGCCCTCTGCTGCCTCACTGTGTTCGTCGATCGTTCATTGGTCCATTGCCGGCGCCACTGTCTCGACCTCTACTTCCACGCCGCGTGCTACATTTGAGTTTTCGGAATGTTCCTCCCTCAACTGACGTGCCGTGGCTGTAGGGACATTCTCCGAGTCACTTCCATGCTCCCGTAACTCGGTCTGCTCTTGCATAAACACGTCCTTGTCACGCTCCGAACTTGGCAACACCTCCCGGCGGGCCACCGACACGTACGTCATCGGCAGTTGCGTGGGAACTTCTCGCTGTGACGCTTCTCCATGTGGCAGTTGCACGACGCGGCGTTGTATGCACTCCGAGGGGATATGTCCTTCTCCACCACAGCCAGAACAGGTGCGTGGCTGGCCATCGTAGATCACAATAGCTCGACATCCGCCAATATATAAATAAGACGGGATATGTTTAGTAAGGACGATCCGCACCTGTCGCACGCCCTTTAGCACAGGGTAGGTACTAAAACTTGCCCATCGTTCAGGCGTATGACTAAGTACCGTTCCATATGGTCGCAGCGATTCAGTAATCATCGATTCTGGCACCTCAAACGGCAATTTAAAGATCCGAATGACCCTCACACCCAATCCTGAAGGAGCTACTGTTACATCGCTGATATGGCCATCAGACTGTCGAAATTTAAATCCTCTTTGAGCAGCGGAGAGAGTTCTTTCACACGCAGCTTCATCGGTCATCTTTACGTACATTGTACTGCTTACAATGGACAGGTGTATTCCAGTTATGTCTGCAGCAGGTAAACGAACTTCTTCCCTCAAAAAACGCTCTATTTCGAAAGCTTTGGGTCTGGCAAATTCGTTGTCGAACGTAAATTGGAGCGTAGTCTTTCGAAAATTGTGTGCCATGGCGATCGAGTCAGACAACAACACGCGCGAGTACCGGCGGTGTAAACACTTCCTCGTCCACGTGCGCCCGCGGCCGGGACAGCAGGTCCGTGCCGCGCCACCGCCTAAAGCAGAATTCCTTGTTAAGCCCACTTGACGCTACTGTGGTACACGTTTTTTCATACGTCCACGTTTCCTAATGTAGATTACTCGTAATCTGACAGTAGAGAGCAATAGTAACTTAGGTGCCAAAGGTCAGTTCCGGAATCGAACAATGAATTTTACTTACTCAATGTCACATCTTAAATGGAAGCCATTCGGAATATTTCATTGAAATGACAAGTAAGTACAGCATTAGATGTAAAGCCTTGCCGCCGGCCGGCCGCGGCAGAGACTAAGTCCGTGTTATTCATTTAAGGCGTCCAGTACTCCGACCACCCCTCACAAGGGAACCTCCCCATCGCACCCCCCTCAGATTTTGTTATAAGTTGGCACAGTGGATAGGCCTTGAAAGACTGAACACAGATCAATCGAGAAAACTGGAAGAAGTTGTGTGGAACTATGAAAAAAAAAATAAACAAAGTATACAAACTGAGTAGTCCATGTGCAAGATAGGCAACATCAAGGATAATGTGAGCTCAGGAGCGCCGTGGTCCCGTGGTTAGCGTGAGCAGCTGCGAAACGAGAGGTCCTTGCTTCAAATCTTCCCTCGAGTGAAAAGTTTAATATTCTATTTTCATCCAATTATCAAAGTTCAGGCACTCACACATAATCAACTTCACTTTCCAAAATTCCAAGAGATGCTCAGATTTGCTTGGACATATGCAGGATTTGACGGTCTACACACGGAAAATTTTGAAAACGTTAAAAGAGAAAACTGTGCGACTGTGAAACTATTGCATTCATTTGTTGCAGTTTATGTGACAAACTCTTATGTTTTCATCACCTTGTTCGGGGTGATTATCACATCCAGAAGAAAACCTAGATCGGGGTAGGTAGAAGAATCTTTTTACAAATTCGCCAAGTGTACAAGTTAGGTGGGTCTACTACATATTCCTGTTAAGTGACGCACATGCCGTCACCAGTGTCGTATAGAATATATCAGACGTGTTTTCCTGTGGAGGAATCGGTTGACCTATGACCTTGCGATCAAATGTTTTCGGTTCCTCTAGTAGAGGCACGTACTTTCGCCTATTAATCGCACGGTTTTGCGGTGCGGTCGCAAAACAAAAACTTATTACAGTGAACAGAGACGTCAATGAACGAACAGACAGATCATAACTTTTCGAAAATAAAGAAGTGAAGTTTTCATTCGAGAGAATACTGGAACCGAGGACCTCTCGTTCCGCAGTTGCTCACGCTAACCACGGGACCACGGCGCTCCTGAGCTCATATTATCGTTGACGTTGCCTATATTGCACATGGACTACTCAGTTTGTATATTTTGCTTATTTTTTCATAGTTCCACACAACTTCTTCCTGTTTTCTCGATTGATCTGTGTTCAGTTTTTCAAGGCCTATCCACTGTGCCAACTTACAATTAAATCTGAGGGGGGGGGGGGGGGGGGGGTGCGATGGGGAGGTTCCCTTGTCAGAAAGGCGGCCAATATTCCGATCACCGCTGAGAGTTCTAAGTACGGCTATATACGCAATCTGATAACACTATAGGACACGAAATTGTCTGCAGGAAGGTCTGTCAGTCTTCTCGAGGAGTATTTGTGTTTTCATTAGGACGTTCAAACAGCACGTTTGGCCGCGGTGCATTATAGGAATTAGTATGCTCGTGCACGGTTTGGTTTATCGAAGAAGCCCACTTTCATTTGGATGGGTTCGTCAATAAGCAACATTGACGCAATTGGGGGACTGAGAATCCGCATTTCGCGATCGAGAAGTCTCTTCATCTTCAATGGGTGACTGTGTGGTGTGCATTGCCCAGTCACGGAATAATCGGTGCGATATTCCTTGATGGTTCGGTGACTACGGAACGGTACGTGAAGGTTTTGCAACATGATTTCATCCCCATTGTCCAACGTGACCTTCATTTCGACAAGATGTGGTTCATGCAAGACGGAGCTCGTCACCATCGAAGCAGGAGAGTGTTTGATGTCCTGGAGGAGCAATTTTGGGCACAGCATTCTGGCTCTGGCGTACCCAGAAGCCACTAGCATGGGACTCGATTTATCGCCATATTCTCCCGAAATGAACACATGGACTCCTTTTTGTGGGGCTGTATTAAAGACGAGGTATACAGAAATAACCTCAAAACCATTTCTGAGCTGAGAACAGCCATTCAGGAGGCCATTGACAGCATCGATGTTCCGACACTTCGGAGGGTCTTGCAGAACTTCGCTATTCGTCTGCACCACATAATCGCCAGTGACAGCAAGCGTATAGAATAAGTCATAACCTAAGACCGAATATCTGCAGTGACGTTTACATGTTGAATAAAGGGTGTACACGCCGTAGTTTGTAACTAATTTACGTTTTTTTCTCGTATAGATCAATAATTGTCACCCTGTGTATCAGAGCAGAGAGACGGGTGTTTCTCTTCTAATGTTAGGAGTTTTTGGTTCCGTTAATTGCTTGTTCTTGAGGGTAACATGATGCAACATATCAGAGCAGGTGTTCATAGTCGCAAAACAGTGCATAGTATATGCTAGCTTGCGGAGCAGAATGATGTAGGTGGAGCTTAATCAAAGTTGTTGGTCATAAGAAGCAACAACGACATCACGCCATCTTACCTTAGGTAGGCAGACTTAGCTTAAGTGCACAACCACTAATGTCATTCGGAATATGTGGATCGCGTGCTACCACCACATTCCTTGAACGCCCATACCATTCTGATCATACAGTTGTTACTATCATCCGTCTCGCCATGATTGCAATGTAATTGCTGCTCATGTTTTGCCAAGAAAAGCGAAAAGCGCCTATTGAACTTGGATTTCCATTTCCAGTACGTCTTGAGTTCTTGCAGTTTGATCTTAATACCTGATGGTCTCAGACACTGACCGGTCCTTTCGGTCCTCGGAATATTCGTACGGAGACTTTAAGTGCAGTTGCTGGAACATCTGAGTATCTAAAGTAATATTTCATTATGGGTTGAATATGATTCGGAAAGCGGCATTAATTTTATTTTCAGTGCATCTTATGAGGACTTGCTGCAAGATGTCGGGAATACCTTTATAATGGAGTTTCCCGATGCGTCAATTCTGTAAAGGGTTGTGGCAGCTGTCTGTCAATACTGAATGCAGACATGCACAAAGATCTTCATTACTGTATGGGACACTATCCTTTCCTATACGTTTTCTATACCGTAATTAGTAAATGACATCAGGTGGATGCTGCTGCAAAACTTCGTGTCCCAACGTCCGTCAATAAGAATCTGCGAGCGGTGGTAATGCATGAAAAGAAAGACACGATTTTTGTGACACTTCCGATCGGGACTGTGATATGGATCTTGTGTCATATTACGCTTCAGACTACGAAAATGTAAATTTTTCTCACTTCATGTTAAAAATAGCGGTTTGATATATGTGGAAGAAATGAATGATATGCTTGTCAGAAAAAGGATTTCCTTGTGTGCTCCTGTCAAGTGCAGAAAATTTCCTTAGCTCTCTTTGAGTATTGTGTAAATTTAGGTATCATCTGAGCATACTTTGGGAGAAGGTTCTTTTTTTCTTTCGGTCAAAAGAGAGTGGACAATTGTTAATTTTCTGATGACTAATGACATGATACTGATTCCATTTGCTGCTCTGACACGCGAATAGTGTTTCACTTTGGCTACTACACTGGGATCATGCTGTGTGTAGGGTGAGGAGCTAGTGTTGTTGATGCTGTTCACCCGCTGTTGAGCAATTGTTTCAAAGGTAGAAGTTAGGTATGGCCTATCATCTTATGCTGTGACTCAGCACCATATGGACAGTGTCTGCACATTCTAAAACCTTTTGCCCATCTCTGCCATCGCAATAAAACTCAATAATTTTCAAACGACTATTGTAATGGCCTAGAGGCGTCGTTAATATTAAAACGTTATGGGCTAAATTAATAATACTCTGCCCAAGCGGTGCACAGAATCTCAGCAACATTTTCAGCGTAGTGAACCTGTTGTTCTTTCGGGTTCTCTCTGTCCTAAGCGGACTGCACGTTGAAAAACTCTTCCACCTGGGCGCTTTTCACTTTTATTGACAAAGCATCTACAGCCGATACATTGTAATCAAGATGAATAGAGGATACGTATCTATCTTTTAATATTTATGGCCTGAATGACAGTTTTACTCAATGATCACATGTTCTAGACATTACTGTCAGCATTTTGTGTTCCTTATTCCACTGAAATGAAAGAGGAAGCCGCCTGGTAGAGTTTTGCACAGAGCATAACTTAATCATAGCTAACACTTGGTTCAAGAATCATGAAAGAAAGTTGTATACATGGAAGAATCGTAGAGATACTAGAAGGTATAAGACAGATTATGTAATGGTAAGACAGAGATTTAGGAACCAGGTTTTAAATTGTAAGGCGTTTCCAGGAGCAGATGTGGACTCTGACCACGATCTATTGATTATTAACTGTAGATTAAAACTGAAGAAACTGCAAAAAGTTGGGAATTTAAGGAGATGGGACCTGGATAAACTGAAAGAACCAGACATTGTACAGGGTTTCAGGGAGAGCATAAGGGAACAATTGACAGGAATGGGGAAAGAAATACAGTAGAAGAAGAATGGGTAGCTCTTAGTGATGAAGTAGTGAAGGCAGCAGAGGATCAAGTAGATAAAAAGACAAGGGCTAGTAGGAATCCTTGGGTAACAGAAGAAATATTGAATTTAATTGATGAAAGGAGAAAATGTAAAAATGCAGTAAAAGTAGCAGGCAAAAAGGAATACAAACGTCTCAAAAATGACATCGACAGGAAGTGCAAAATGGCTAAGCAGGGATGGCTAGAGGACAAATGAAAGGATGTAGAGGCTTCTCTCACTAGGGGTAAGATAGATACTGCCTACAGGAAAATTAAAGAGACCTTTGGAGAAAAGAGAACCACTTGTATGAATATCAAGAGCTCAGATGGAAACCCAGTTCTAAGCAAAGAAGGGAAAGCAGAAAGGTGGAAGGAGTATATAGAGGGCCTATACAAGGGCGATGTACATGAGGACAATATTATGGAAATGGGAAAGGATGTAGATGAAGATGACATGGGAGATATAATACTTCGTGAAGAGTTTGACAGAGCACTGAAAGACCTGAGTCGAAACAGGGCCCCAGGAGTAGACAACATTCCATTAGAACTACTGACGGCCTTGGGAGAGCCAGTCCTGACAAAACTCTACCATCTGGTGAGCAAGATGTATGAGACAGGCGGAATCCCCTCAGACTTCAAGAAGAATATAATAATTCCAATCACAAAGAAAACAGGTGTTGACAGATGTGAAAATTACCGAACTATCAGTTTAATAAGTCACGGCTGCAAAATATTAACACGAATTTTTTACAGACGAATGGAAAAACTGGTAGAATCCGACCTCGGGGAAGATCAGTTTGGATTCCGTAGAAATACTGGAACAGGTGAGGCAATACTGACCTTACGACTTGTCTTAGAAGAAAGATTAAGGAAAGGCAAATCTACGTTTTTAGCATTTGTAGACTTAGAGAAAGCTTTTGACAATGTTGACTGGAATACTCTATTCCACATTCTAAAGGTTGCAGGGGTAAAATACAGGGAGCGAAAGGCTATTTACAATTTGTACAGAAACCAGATGGCAGTTATAAAAGTCGAGGGGCATGAAAGAGAAGCAGTGGTTGGGAAGGGAGTGAGACAGGGTTGTAGCCTCTCCCCGATGCTATTCAATCTGTATATTGAGCAAGCAGTTAAGGAAACAAAAGAAAATTCGGAGTAGGTATTAAAATCCATGGAGAGGAAATAGAAACTTTGAGGTTGGCCGATGACATTGTAATTCTATCAGAGACAGCAAAGGACTTGGAAGAGCAGTTGAACGGAATGGACAGTGTCTTGAAAGGAGGATATAAGATGAACATCAACAAAAGCAAAACGAGGATAATGGAATGTAGTCGAATTAAGTCGGGTAATGCTGAGAAAATTACATTAGGAAATGAGACAATTAAAGTAGTAAAGGAGTTTTGCTATTTGGGGAGCAAAATAACACATGATGGTCGAAGTAGAGAAGATATAAAACGTAGACTGCCAAAGGCAAGGAAAGCGTTTCTGAAAAAGAGAAATTTGTTTACATCGAGTGTAGATTTAAGGCCAAGAAGAGAATACAAGCTTTTGAAATGTGGTGCTACAGAAGAATGCTGAAGATTAGACGGGTAGATCACATAACTAATGGTGAAGTATTAAATAGAATTGTGGAGAAGAGGAGTTTGTGGCACAACTTGACAAAAAGAAAGGACCGGTTAGTAGGACATGTTCTGAGGCATCAAGGGATCACAAATTTAGCATTGCAGGGCAGCGTGGAGGGTAAAAATCGTAGAGGGAGACCAAGAGATGAATACACTATGCAGATTCAGAAGGATATAGGTTGCAGTAAGCACTGGGAAATTAAGAAGCTTGCACAGGATAGAGTAGCATGGAGAGCTGCATCAAACCAGTCTCAGGACTGAAAACCACAAGAACAACAACAACATTCCAGTTTCTGATAGCAACTGATCCTCTCGCGTTCGCGGAAGCTGGAATCGAAGTTGCGCTTCCTATATTCGCGAGTTTAATTTTCAACGGAATTTTCAACCTGAATTCTCATTTCATTTCATTTCTTATGGCTTCCTATATAGTGGCCTTACTTGTTTTGGAACTTCATGTAATTCCTAATTTACAAAGCCTCCCCGTGAACATTACGTTTTGCAATCGATGCTGTATTGTTTTCTCCTAATTTGTGTGCCTATCTTTCAATGGCAGTGCAATTGACATCGATTTCATGAAAAATTTTTGTAAAATATATGTGTTGCGTACTTTTAACGTATACAGTTTAACTACTGGAGATATTATAAAAATGTGAAACATGTCTAGCGATGAGCTTTTTAAGTTCAGTACGCTTAAGACAGAAAAAAAAACAAGTAATTGTGACAGTTGATGATTTGTATTGTTTCTTTTCTAGTCGGCACATCTGAATATTATTAGTGACGACGCTCTAGTCTCTAAATCCAGTTACAGAAACGCATGTAAGACTCATTGACGTATGCTGTGAGTATTTCCGTGCTCAACTGCTGCATTTATAGGACAGGAAATATGGTCATTCCTAGGCCTCTCAAGGTTGGTGTTCTTCCTGCCAGAACTGCCGCTTTGCAACAACGCAGGATATGTTTGGATACCCGGTAACGGACGAATTACCATGTGGATGACACAGAATTAGCCTACAAAATTGACTTGATTGTCTTTTCCATTACATAATCTGAGTGATTTTAAAGTTCTCAATTTTTGATTTCGGGTCCAGGAAAGACATTCGCCATGGAAAATGTCCTTGGGAAAATTTATTTATTTTATTTATGGAATACCACATTTCCATACTACTTCTTTGTGACATAGCACAGCCAGTAAACACAGGCCGTTTCGAAGTCCAGAATTAGTATTATATAATTAGAGCTGGTATAGGGTTACTGCTGTTAGAGGTACTGTATGTTTTATTAAAACAGACTTTCCTTGTAAGTATATCGCGGCAATCTGAATTTAATTTGAATCAGGACAGTACATATTTTAATTGCGTTTTCCTTTATCTTAGTGAACACAACAGTAAATATCAGGGTGAAATTAATCATCAACAGAATATTCTCTCACTTTATCTAAAACAATGTGACAATGCTCATATGGTTTACCGATTCCAAGCCTCTAAAAACCTGCTGGATATGTGTTAAAGATGCCGTCAAACAAGATTTAAAGTGCATTTTCGTGCTGAGAGATATTTTCTTAACTGTTTTCGATAAGGAGCTTGAAAGGTGAACATTTGAGGGCACTTCTGAAGAATAAGTGTATGAGAGACGTCTTTTCAATCTCATGGATAGTTTTCTTAGTGAGATCATCATAGTGGTATAACACATGATGAAGGTTTCTAGGTCTTTTTTGTTACACTGTTACCGACATGTGTCCTAGTTGTTGGCAAAAAGTACCAGCTGCAGTATTCTCTCCCCTGGAGACGTTTTCATAATGCACAAGACACTTTTTGAGTCAGTGCAGACACAATATTATGTTAACACTGCCTATTGTTAGGCTCACCCATTAATTGTTGTTAAGATGTTAATATAAAGGTATCCAAACTAGTGACCAGTAAGAACAACGCAACAGAATTCTCAATAAAGGCAACTAATGACGATCATGCAAAAATGTAATAATAGTAATGCTGCTGATTTTTGCTGTTTTAAGTTAGAGCATGCAGCAAAAAAATATGTTTCTGACCTGTTTTGCCGAAAGGCACTCTCCCCATACACAGTACAAAGCCGTAATGAGAAAAGGTATATCACAGCAGTGTCATGTTGGCTTAGTGGCAGTTGGCTTATGGGCATGGTTGCCTGTGGACCATCCCCGCGCGCCATGTAGCATTCTGCTAACAGCGTTGTTTACTTACACGTTGCAGTATTTGTGACGTATAGCGTCCATCTACATTGTACCCCATGTTGCACTCTTACCGTCAAGTGTCGCTAACATTCTAAGCTGCGCGCGCATGACCACATGTTTATCAAACCGAACAATTCATTAGAGAAGAGCTACGCCTAGACCCACAAGAAGTGACTTATTATTCTTTTATAAAACCGGCATCATCGTCTACATAAAAAAAATTCGATGGAGGAAGCATGCGCTGACATAGTTCGATTACACATACAAGAATTAAATTGTACAAGCATATTGGGGAGGCGGCGATAGACCTAGGTGGTTTCGGTCTTTGAACAATTTTGGCGTTTGAGCTCCTTGCAAGGCCCCAGAAGACGTGGTGGTTGAAACCTTTCAAACCTACAGCAACATTGTGGGCCACCTCACGGAAAGATGGAAGATGTTCACGACATACCACATATTACAAGGTGTTCAACAGATGAAGATCGATTTGTCAAAACATGTACCATCCCATCTGCTGCTTGTTGGTATGCGAGCATGTATGATGGTCATCCACAGACATGTGCAGGATATGGGGAAGAGGGTCATGTTAGATCCAATTGTCTCTGTCGCTATTTGCTCCTGGTCCCAATCAGTGATTCAGCTCCCAATGCAATGCTCACTTCTTTACCAGACAACTGCACCTTGGTCATGCGCAACCTGGATGTATCACCTCAGAACGCACCTCACTGGCACCATCTCCTCTTATGGTGATGTGACAACAATTGCCTGTAACTGGTCTGATCGCTTGGATGATGATGTCGATGATGGAGCAGATTGGGATGCTGGCCCTTCCGTTGGGGTTGCCCCATGGTGGCGCTTGACCCAGCTTCCACCCAGTTACTGCGGCCACTGTGATTGTGCCAAGTGTTTTACACCAGCTGGACATCCCTGCAGGATCCTCTGTGCCAACTAGAAGAACACATCCACAACAATATTCCATGGTGATGATGAATCTGGCCATCATTTAGGCTCCACCTAAACGGGCAATGTTCAGAGACACCATTCACATTCCTGATATCGACATTGGCGACTGGCTACATATCTCACATCTCCCATGCCTCTGACAATGGCCATCCTTCTCCATGGAGACCTCCTTGCTGAAGAAGTAGTGTACTTCCCTAAAGCTAGAGGTATGGGCCCCACAGTGTTTTACATCCACACCCTAAATGTATATGCACAATCTGGCTCCATTCGACATTGCGAACAACACAACTTCTTTGCTGATGGTGTAACACTGTTTTTAAGATCCCCTGGATATCAGATCCTACACGGGACTTCATCTCAAGGACCCACTGATCAATTCCCACAACATTCTCTGTGTGTGGCTCCCTCTCTGTCATCATCGACCGATTTCAGCTTGTCACACATGGATGGAAGGTCATGACATCTTTGCGATTTCACATACTATACTGCACGTTCATTCAGTCCTTCGACTGTATATACCTCAGAAATTCGTTTGCTGACTTTACTTGACATGCAGAAGTGTGGCCTCTGGCTTTCTTTCTCCAACATATGTGGCACAGCCAAGGCCTGTGGAATTGAAACGTTGCCCACATGACTGCCCCCGACTGCTGATGGATCGTTGAGGATGTGTGGGGCCACTAAGTCGACGTCGCCCTGTCCACACAACCACCCTATCCTGGTATTTATCCTGTGTGGAACTGGCTCTATGATGGAATATGACGAAGACATCAAGGCTTGGCATGCCAACATCTTGGATGCTTATTACGCTACAAGACTGCACTTGGATGGTATTCTCTTCCGGCTGTCAGACGATAGTGCATATCTGCCAAAGCATGTATCACTTCACTCATACGGCGATGCTTGGAAGGGACCCTTGCCAGGTCCTGCACCCATGTCCATATGCCTCACAAAATGTCTTTGATGTACCACTTCTTCACAGAAAGCCGGCGTCGTCATCGAGCTCTCACACACAAGCTCAACAATCTGGAAGGATGACAATATGCTACACAGTGCACCATTGGTCACGCTTTCCATTACGATTCCACCCGACTGTACGCTGTCATCCCACATCGCCTGCTTTAACTGACGAGGTAGCGGCACACATTGTAAACACCGTACTGAAGAACATGCCTCAGAAACTTCAGGAAGAGTGAGCATGTTATCAATACCGGAGCTGCCAATGAGTTCCCAGGACCTGACGGACTCCCCATAGAATTTTACAAGTGTTTTAGCTGTCTGTTGGTACCATCTGTCCAGAACTGATGTCCCTTACAACGATGATCCCAGCCACCTTCCTTAAAGGGATCGTCATCGAGGTCCCTAAACTGGATGGGCGATAGCGGGTCTGTGATTACTGGCTCATCACTTTGCTCAACAGTAACGCGAAAATTATCACCTGTTTGTTTCCATCACGATTAAAGAAGGCAGCACAATACGTCATGCCCCATGATCAGACTTCCCTGGGTGGAGACAACAAAATTCATACGGTCCATTGCCATTAAAAGGACATGGTTGCACTCAACAGGTTGTGGGATCTGCCTGGTGCATTGGCATTGCTTGACTTCAGTCAAGCATTCGACTACTTCGATCACACCTTCTTGAAGACGTTCCTCTAGCTCACAGGTTTTGTGACTCATACAGTAACAGAGGTAATGCGTCTCTTGAGCAGCACTACGTCAAGAATACTTCTGCTATACGGCCTATGCTGACGATTCCGTCCTTTCTTATGCACAGAGAAGAAGATGCCTGCACAGCTCTGACATGGGTGGCGATATATGGCAAAACATTCTGCATTTCTCTTAATATTCCCAAATCGCAGGCTCTGCTCCTAGGTGAGGGCCAACCTGTGAGACGTGTTGCTCCTCTAAGTGTGGTCACCACCGTCCACAGCTTGGGCGCTGATTTTACGAATGAACTCCGACATTCGGAGGCAACAAACAGCTGATGTCTCCTCGAAATGATCAGAGCTAGCCTTGTTGATCACCAAGTTTTTGTATGTCCATCCTTCTTACTGGAGGTCTGAGGGACTTCGGCTGTTCACTTTACGTATGGAAACGAAATAGCTACAGCAGTCCTTACGACGCTATTTCTTGTATGGAAACTGGTAGGCAAACAATAAATGACATCATAAGGACGGCTGCAGGTGTTTCATTTTCTTACACATTGTTGATCGCCGGCTTAGACCCCCCGGCATTGTACAGCATGCACGATATGTGAATGTGCATCACACCTCTCGCATCCGTCATTTGGCACTAATGTTCCCAGTCCCAATTACCCTCGCTTGTCGAATATTGATAGAGATGGGATCCTTTGTCTGAACTGGGACGTGATTCAAATTTAAATACGCCTCTCTTTCCCTCCCATGGGAGCATGGTCGGGTTGGCTTATTTCACGTGCCAGACAGAGTTACAGCACGTTTTGGTATCTCCCAACTGAAAGCCTGGTGCTGTTGCCCGACAGGCCTCACCGGACTGCTTTTACATGAATATGCGCGGGTCTCCATGTCAGCTTCAGTCATGATATCAGACATTCTACCCCATTTTTATCACTTTCACCATTTCTTTCTAGACTTAAGCTACTTCCTCCACTCCTTACCACTTCCGGGTGTACTCCATACAACGACTGTACACGACGCCTTACAAATGCATCTTCTCCCCAGTCCCATCGAACATACGTTTCCCCATATCATATGATGTTGTGTGCATGCAGGGTTACTCGACACCAGCGTCCACCCACCTGGTATATCACTGTCAATTGCCGACGTGATACTCTGAAGGTGCTAAGGTGCTACAAACGGAATCTCCATTAAAATTTAGATAAGAGATGTTTCCACGTTCCACCATCCGATGCCGGACGACTCCCATAATTCCGGTACATAAATAAAAAAGATTAACCTATAAAAAAATTAAATGGCCCCTACACAAATCGTTTCATTTTCCTCGTTCCCATGTGTTTTCTCTTGTCCTACTTTCTTCCCCCCCCCCCCCCGCACCTTCTAGTAATAGGTTTGTTGTTTTGGGATAGACACAGACTGCGCCAACGCCTGAAGACGTACAGTTGTGTTTTTTCTCTTAAGAGACAAGTGACGGTGGCGAGCAGAACTTTCTTGTGAAGTTCCCTTTGCGGTCCAGGAGATGAAAAACAAAAAAAGAAATAAAAACGGGCAGAACGGAAAAACGAATTAAAAAGGAGGTATAAAAAAGCGGTAACACGCTCGATTTACAATGCGCTGGTTGATATACAAGTCGGGTCAGATCTCGCTGGAGAAACGCTGCGGTTTGGAAGTATTTCTCTCGTTTTTTTTTCGACCTACAAACTGCCAGAACGAAATTCACTGACTAAATGATAAGGAAAGCTATGCTTTGTAAGCCATCTCACAGACTCCATTCAAAACATTGTACGAGTGAGACTGTGTATTTTGGAAACACTGAATTAATTCATAATAAAGATTCAGAAAAGGCTCAAAACGACCATTAATAGCAGTAATTTGTGTGTTGCTTGTCATTTAGAGGATCATTACCCATGACTCAATCGTTACGGAAGCAGTGCACATACTGAGGTAAATCAGGAAGTCAAAAATGTAAGTCAAAAATGTAATGAACGACGTATATGGTTCATATGGCTCTAAGCACTATGGGACTTTACATCTGAGGTCGTCAGTCCCCTAGACTTATAACTACGTAAACCTAACTAAGGAGATCACACACATCCATGCCCTAGGCAAGTTTCTAACCTGAGACCGTAGCAGCCTCGTGGTTCCGGACGGAAGCGCCTAGAACCGCTCGGTCACATTGGCCGGCTGTGAACGGCAGAATTGCACGCTTTTTCATAGCTTTATTTTTGTATCCGAGTCACACATTTTTCTTGTAAATATACGTTTTGACTACTGTGTGACATACTTGTATCATTTCACAACTATGACTGAAACACAGTTTTCTCTCATTACATCAAACATTCATCGTAAGATAGGGAAGTGTATAATTCAACTGCATTTCCGGAGACATTTCTGTTATGGTGATAGAATATATGCTTTTGCACGAGCATTACAACGTGAGTAATTTTGCTAACAGTGTGTCGAAATTTCATGACACTTGCGAGAGCAGCTGTTAAGTCCTCACACTCTCCCACACACGGCATCCCCAAAACTAGCAGATCTGATAAAACGTAGCAGAATAGCTACTGTGTCATTTTCAGTTAGCTTATGTCCTTCGTAAGTCCGTTCATGAAACTCAAAAGTCAGATGGGCTGTCCTCATTTCATCGAAGATTCACTGCAGCACTTTCACTCGATATATCACTTCTTTTCATGGAAAAGGTGTGACAGCAGAGGTAATATCGTACCATTCCGTAAATATAGCACCCGCGGTTGGTACAGTGGCGTAATGTTTAAGATGATCAGTTTGTAAGCCGCAAGCAGGGGGATCGAATTCCATCACCACCAAGAATTTTAATTTATTAGTCTAGGAGCAAAACGATAATTATCAATTATTCACAATTTTAAAGAATTCTAAGTATGTAACTGAGGATATAGCGGGTTAAAAACCTTCACTATGACTACACCATTAGTCTTGCACCACTTTATATGTATTGTGATTTCTGCTTATCATTAAAGAAAAATAACACATTCTTCTCCTTTCGTCGGTATTGGCGTCCAGCCTGTGTATAAATAAAGAGAACACAAATAAACATTATGCTTTTTCTCGACATAAAAGAAAAACAAAATACTTTCTCTTTGATGGCACTGACGTCTTGCACCACGTGACATAAGTCTATTTAACAACTGAAAAGAGTGAAATAGACATTCTAGTTTTTATGTATAACATGTTCCTCTTTTAAAAAATAAATAGAAAACACAGACGAATTTTCGTCTTCTTCCGGGCGAAACAAAACATTAATCTCTCATGAAGAAAATTATCTCCCTAAGAACACAATAATACGGTAACGTGTCCAGTTCCTGCCCTTCCCCTACAACTGGATTTAGCCCACAGGGAACCGAGGTAACGAGTTTTCGGATGAAACTGTTATGCTGTGAGAGCTCGTCCCAAGCGTCATGAACTGCATCGGACACTGCTGGCTTGGTTGTTGGTGCTGGTCTTGTACATCTAATAATTTTCTCCATCTCTCCCCATAAGTGCTGTAAGGTATGAGGTCAGCTCCTTTGGAGGCCAATCCAACAGCTCAACGTCTCCCTTTGTTTGAAACCAATGTATTACACAGTTAAGTCTGTGGACAGGAGAACGGTTGTGTCGGTAGATTACTCTGGCTCCCGAAAATCTCAAACGAACAAAATTCAGCGTTACGTTATCCAGTATTTCGCAGTGGCAGTGACTAGAAAATGGACGGTCGAGTTGCCACAGAACGTAGTTAAAACTTGTTAATATCCATCCCAGCACTTCTTTGCCTCTAATGGACGTATTTACTGTCGAATCTCGCTCCACTTGGTCGATGTACATGGACCGAAGTATTTGGTGCAGTAAAAAACACCTTCTCGACCGTAAACAAAACTTGACATCAATACAGTAACCTGGCAGGGTTATGTTGCTCCTTCAACATTTTCTTAACCGCTGATTTCGGTCGATACCTTCCTTTCTCGTTGAGACGATGACGAATGGTAGACCTGCTAAGACTTACCTGGACGATGTTCCTTATTTTTGTGCTAGTCCTGAACGGGTCTTCACCCCTGCACTGGAGTTTGCTGTTGTCTTGATACTCCACGGCTCGTAGACGCCCAGGGCATAGACGACGGTTGACGTGGCTCTACTCCGCCATACTCTTCACCTAGAGATGTATCGTAGATTTTCTGGACCCTACGCCGCTGGAAATGGCGCTGGTACAGTATCAGTCTTCATAGAGGGCAAGAATGCGATCTGTATCAAATTCCTTGAAGTCTGACGTATCTCAAGTAAGGACTTACTGACATGGCAGGAGGAAACGAAGTGCGATGCTAGGTGGAGAGCACTTTCTCCGCCTCAGAAGTCAAATTCATTCACTATTATCTGCTTAGAAAACAGATTTAATAGTTTAGTTGCTAGTGAGTGTTGTTCAGAGTTTCGTGTAAATGTATTTTTTCTCTGAACATCATACGTAGTAATAATAATGAAACCGTTTTGAGCAGTTAAGTGTATTATTTAGTTCCACGTTGTGAAGCAGTGCATGTATCCCCGTCGATCGTATTTTAGTCCGCTGTGTTACCTCACACATTACACTAAATGAGTCCGTAACAGTGCTTCATACAAGTGGGAGAATAGTTAAGTGGCTAAAGCTGTGAGTTTTACTCTATTGTTATCTGGTACATATTCTCTCGCTTCTACGAATTTTAATTCATTGTAAACAAAGAATTGTTTGCTTAAGGGAACAACGTGAATTCTAACGTTCAAAGTACTCGTAGTATCGAAAACATTTGTGTATATGGCTTCAAAAGTTCGTTGACGGAAGACGCGGACAAATCGTCTCTCCTGGTTTTCCTATTATAAACACATCTCACTTTGAGGATGAACTCAGCCTTCAGTTGTGAATCGTTCTGTATTTTTAACCGTGTCGTTTGCTCAGATGTTAAACTCAGTTTCAACTGATGATTTCCACTCCTACTTCAACACAATGTGTGACGCCTCATAGGTAACTTATAGTGCAGTGCTATCACACGGAAATATCTACGTGGCCGAGGCGGGGAAAATTTGTTTTTTAACCTTTCTCTACTTGGACAATAAGCTTACCTTATTCGGCAAATTTGTGAACGTTACCACTTAAGAGGTTTTAACATTAAACAAAATTCCTTCACCTACGACTTTTATAAAAGAAATCTTAAGCGATTACTGCCCGCATTTTGCCGCATTTGTCTGGTTACAAGAGAAGAAGCTTACTAACAAGAAAACTAATCTCCCAGAATAAAGTAGGAATAAAATGAAGGTCATGTGAGGTTTATGTGAATGATTACAAAATCAAGTAAACCGAACAGTGACGTTGCCAGTACTAACACAGTGTTGGTGTCAGGATGACGTTGCAGTGCATGAGGCCTGAAATCAAGCAGAGCCTGTTTAGGTCAGGAATATACTGAACTGGAAGCTATGGTATTATTAAATTCAAGAAAAGTAGGTATTGCTTGCACACGAAAATACTGTACAATCACCTGTGTATTTTCCGGCGAGAAAGAGCAGTGGTAAACAGCCTTCAATACATCAGTTTACTGAAATTGGTGATCCATGGAGTTAGAATTGCTGGCTGGCTACTAAGTGTAAGGCCTCTGAGTCGGATGCCAGTTTTGCGACGTTAAAATATTATTCTACATTGTTGAAGTGGATGCTACAGATAGGGCAATTCCGCGAAAGTATGGGCTTGGACCACGTAAAATGAGTTTTTGTAACGGAAAACAGTTGACCTTCCGCAGTATTGTCTTCCTTCTACTATTTGAAATATTTATCGTCTACGAAGTCATCTAGAGAGAATGATTGTGATGTTTAACAGAAGACATTAACATACTCTGTCTTTGAAAGTGGTGTTTACCGCCAGTTTTAGTATTTTACAAGCGTCGTTGCTAAGCGCAAAGTAAAAAGGTAGGGCAACGCAATTTCTGTTATGAAGTAACGTCTTCATCATTTAATTTGATTTTAATGTAATCTACGAATAATTGGAGATGTCTGTTATTAACCTGAAAAGTAATTTCTCGACATGGAAAGAGCTAAATAACTTGTGATGGTCCATTTGTACAGAACCATGCAACAATTTGCTGTGAACTAAATATTTACCTGTTTTTGGGCAGCTGCTTCTAAAAATGACGAAGAAGCAGTAAACGCTTTCTTCAGTAGCGCGAGTAACAACAGCAGGATGAGGAATTTAATAGCTATAATGGCAGTAATAATGGAACTAATAGGTAACTTCGTAGACTGCAATGACATTTCTCGATCTAAGAAATTTCTTGAAACACCGAAAATTTCAAAATGGCTCCGAATCGAACCTATGATGGCTTCAAGCATCTTTACATCCCGCTGACGGTGTCAGTAACCTGCTGATAATTGACCACTTAATAGAGAACTGAATTTTTTTCTTCGTGTCTAATTTGTAAGCTAAACGCATCACACGTTGAGACACAGTCAAGAGTTTAGCGAATGTGGGCTTCAGTGGTAGCTGGAGTGATCGTAGTGTTTTAGTTGCGAGGTATGGGTTCAATTCCCGCTTCCGTAGTATATTTTAAACAAATACCAACAAATCTCCTTCTCGTCTCGTAATGCCAACTGAAGAACGTCAGGATGCGCAGTAGTTCAGAATCCAGTTTAGGTTGGCCATAACAGAGGTGGAAGTCGCGGCAAACAGAAAATCTGTCGCCAGTGAGCTTCCTTACGCTATAAACATCATTTTATTTAATGGGCCGATGGTCACTTCAGGTCAAAGGGTTGTTATTTTATCTGAAATTGAGGCGTTGAAAAATTTGGTGCTGGACTGGAATAAGAATTCGGATCTCTTCTTTCGTGGTCTGTCATCCACACGGAACGATATATTTCGATTATCTCGTAGATTTCCACGAAGGGCACGTATGTTCGTTCTAATCCTAGTCGAGCACAAAAATATTCATGATTTCATTTGAAGCCCTAGCATATGCACGCCGAACTATTAGTGATAAATAATTTTCATTTTTATCTCTTCGTGTGTTGCCAATAGTAACAATAGGTGCCGTTATTTCTACTCAAACATGCACACACTTAACTACTGGTGACGAAACAATTCGTGGAGAGAAAAATAGCGACGGTAGGAGCCACGTGCGATTTCCCGTCAGGCAAAAAAAAAAAAAAAAATAATAATAATTGTTTCCACATTTCAGATTTCAAACATCTCGCTGCTGGTGAAAAAATTCGACATCTAACATCTGATTTTACTTAGTTAACAATCGGATTACGTGCTGGGTTCGAGTCCCCGTCACAAAACTTTACGTCATGGCATTTCGTTTTAAACACGTGGACTCTTTGTCACTTGAATTACATTAAACGTCGTCCGTGATTAGGTAACGGAAGATAAGTGTCTTGACAGATTCCAGGAAGTACACAGAAATTTTCAAATTCATATTTGCAAAACTGACTCCGCTGAAAACTTCAACATTTCATGACTCTTCAGCCTATTCACCAGTGACGAACGTTGCTGTGATAGAGTCTGGCTCAGGCGCGAATGCTCCCGTAGCTGCAATGGCTATAGGTGCTTCGTTTCCATCCCGGTCAGGGACAGAAAAGTTCATCATGTCGTTTGAAGTACAGACATGTGGGCAAATAATTGCTCAGTCATGAGTACAGACAGATTACTGGTAATATGATGTTAATTTTGAGATTTCCATAGCTCACTTGCCGCTTTCAGTCGCATTGCTTTTAACAGGTTAGTTCAACATCCAGTTTATGACAAATCACTCGTATTAGAAACGACTTTGCACAGGTGTGGGGAAAAACATTTAAAGAGCAAAACTACTTCGAATTGTCGGAGAACTTCAGGAGTCCAAATATTGTCTCAAAATATCTTCTTCATAACAATATTACTTTTGCCTAAAGATTGCTGGTTTTACTTACGTGACTGATATAGTAACTTAAATTCTAGTGAGTGTTGTAGTGATCTTGGAATGTCGCGTACTGTAATAAAACTGACTTTACATCCGGACGGATTATCCTAAAAAGCAGTCTTCTCTAGAGATCTCTTTTTAGTATCCATTTTGTATAGTAAAATGACTCTATCGCAAAGAGATTAGACGACCTGCGATACAGCTACATAATGTTGGCTGCATGAGAATCAGGCGAAATGCAATTCAGGTCATTCGGATACTATTGGCTATGAAAGTACACACTGATTTTTCTTTCTCTGTATGAGGTTCCACTGATGACAGATTATAAACCAGAAAACAGGTATTCGGAAATAAATATTTCTAGCGCTGCTCATGGTGCGTAGACGATGTCTTTTAATAAATATTTTAAAGCTGTGCAGCACCAAGTGTTGAAGATGATAAGGTCGAATGATAACAATGCGTACTCAGCGAAAGCGAACAGGAAATACAGGACGTACAGAACGGAATGGACAGTTTAATGAGTACAGAATATGGATTGAGGGTTAAACGAAGAAAGACGAAAACAATAAGGAGTTCCAGAAATGAGATTAGCGATAAACACACCAAAATTAGGGCTCACGATATAGGCGAAGATAAGGAATTCTGCTACATCTGGAGCACAATGACACATAACGGATGAGGCAAGGAGGACATAAAAAAACAGATTAGCACTGGCAAAAAGGATATTCCTGGACAAGAGGCATCTACTGGTATCAAACACAGACTTAATTTGACGAAGCAATTGCTGAGAAAGTACGTCTGGAGCATAGCATTGTTCAGCAGTAAGTCATGGACTATGGTACAACATTAAAAGAAGAGAATCGAAGCGTTGTTGACCGATAAGATATAAATGAGACAGTTCGCCACGGAATCTGGAAGAAAGAAACGTGTTGAAGGTACTAACAAGGAGAAGGGACGGGGTGATAGGACATGTATTAGCAAAAATAAAATAAAATAAATAAATAAAAAGTATACTGTATTACAGGTAACTAATAACATTCTCCTCGAAAGGAACGTAATGTAACGTGAAATACGTACAATGTCTGGTCAGATGTAAGAGTGAGCGTATGCCTACAATCTCCCAAAAGTAAATAATTTATTCAACTCGCTGGTCATTTTCATAAGCCCCATTTGAAATATTCGAGTGCGAAAAAAGTTGATTACTTTAGACACTCAAAATATGGGTTAATACGATCGTATACACCGTCCACACGTTACAAATTAAACATATCATCAGGCCTTCGTTACAGACGACGGCTCGTATCTTTTGAAAAGAGGTAAAATCGCAACTCGCCTGTCCACACTCCATGCTTCCAGACAGATGCTGAAACATCCCCTTAGAAAAATTAAGAATGACAGTGCTGGTAAACCTCTAACATTATTTGATTTTCAAGCAGATGAGCAAAACTGAACGTACTCAGATATTTCTCTCTTTACTTATTCTGATCATCACTAAACTGACACACAATAATTTTTTATAGCGCAACGCAATCTGACTTTCAATAATCCCTACAAAGGAATTGCCCTGACTAACAATACCCTATACCTTTCATGAATCACTTACCGCCGGCCGCGGTGGTCTAGCGGTTCTAGGCGCGCAGTCCGGAACCGCGCGACTGCTACGGTCGCAGGTTCGAATCCTGCCTCGGGCATGGATGTGTGTGATGTCCTTAGTTTAGTTAGGTTTAAGTAGTTCTAAGTCCTAGGGGACTGATGACCACAGTAGTTAAGTCCCATAGTGCTCAGAACCATTTTGAAAATCACTTACCTCACAAAAATCTTCGTTACTCGAACTACTGCAATACAGCGAGCGCCAATACTGCCAGTTAAATAAAAGATTCCAACTACTGAAGGCACTAACTACTGACAGGCATAGTTAGCAAATGAAAGATTTTGATAGAGAACAAACAATGTATTTACCTTAATAGTGTTCAAAGGTCATAATATATATAGAAGTTCATGACAACCATTCTTACAAGTTTCCATTTTCTGACGGACACACAACCAGATCGTCCGCTCTCAAAATTCTGCCATCTCTCTCACCACATCCACCACTCCTGGCGTCTCACCTCCAACTGTGCAACGCTACACGCTGTTCACATCCAACTGCCCAACAATGCAAACCAGCCACAGACTGCAATCAGCACAGTAAGTGATTTTCATACAGAGCGCTACGTGGCGTTACCAACATAAAAACCTAAACAGCCTATTTACAATGCTTTCCAGCTTCTATGGTATTTGGCTGAATGAAGATGTAAAACTTTATGAACGGCTGTGAGGACTGGCATTTTCAGGTATACAGTTCCAAATGTTCAATGCACGTTGTCAACGTTTCGCTGTTTGCTCAGAGACAGGTTGAGATGGATCTTCATTAACTGCGAGCAGTAATTCTCGTCTGCTCCGAACCCGATTGTCATGGACATGGCGTATCAATCATCTCTGCCACCACTCGTTCGTCGCTGCGAGTGGTAAACCATTCCTCGTAGACAAGTTAGGCAGTTACACATGCGCACCACTTCACTAGCATCACTTAGACCAGCATCATAGGTTCAACAGAAGTCAAAGCCTGGCGGACAAACAAAAGCTGAACGAAGCGAAAATGAGTGTAAGGAGATCAATGAGAGAAGCGATCAATGAAAGTTAAATTTTTTAAACCAATCTGAGCAAACACCTTAAGAGGTTTTGGGCTTGTGTAAAATCAGTAAAATCTCGAAATCCTCTATTCATCCAATCAATGGCGATACTGGTACCGAAACGGAAAACAACAGAGAACGCCGTTTGCCGAATACCGAATTCGGTCTTCCAGAATTGTTTCACTGAGAAAGATCGTAACACGGTCCCTCCTTTCAATCATCGTACGATCATCGAAATGGCTGATACTGAGATAACCGATCACGAGATAGAAAAGACCCTATAATCGCTTAGTAGGTTGTAGATTCCTCGACTTGCGCCAAACCCTGTGGTCGGGTTTCGGGTTCCGCTGAATTGGTAAGGAGTTCACTATACGCAGGAGGCGGCTACACAGGTAGCAGGGGCTGTGTGGCGTGGACTGGGCGGTTTTTTAGGTTAGAGGGTCTCGGGAAAACACAGGAAGGGCTTCAGTCACAAAGGGTGCAGGCCGAACACAGGAACAACGCAGATACAGGAACCATCGGTATAACAGTTATTAACTTGTCGTAGCTGTGTTAGAGAAGCACCAGAGCTCCAAGAGCTAACAGAAAGCACTGATGCGCAAATCGTTATAGGCAATGAAAGCTGGATAAGGCCGGAGGTAAGTTCATACGAAATTTTTGCGAAGAACCTAACGGTGTTCCGAAACGATAGGCGAAACACTGTTTGCGGTGGCATGTTTGTTGAAGTTAGAAGCAATTTATCTTGTCGCGAAATTGAAGTAGATACTTCATGTGAGTTAGTATGGGCAGAAGTCATTGTTGGCAACCGGAATATAGTAATAATTGGATCCTTTTAGCGACCACCCAATTCAGATGACACAATTGCTGTTCAAAGAAAACTTGAGTCTGATTTTAAACACGTACTCATACGATTATAGTTGGTGGTGACTTCAATTTACCCTCGATAAGTTGGTGAAAATAATTCCGGAGATACGCATCATCCGAAATTGTGCTCAACGCATTTTCTGAAAATTATCTCAAGCAGTTAGTTCATGAACCCACGCGAATAGTAAACGGGTGTGATAACAGGCTTCACCTCTTAGCAACAAATAATCCTGAGTTAATAACGAGCATTAAAACGGATACAAGGATTAGCGAACACTGAGTTGTCATAGCGAGATTGAATATTGTAACCCTCAAATCCTCCAAAACTAAACGAAAGACATATCTATTCAAAAAATCAGATAGAAATTCACTTGATGCCCTTCTGAGAGACAATCTCCACACCTTCCAAATCAATAATTTAAGTGTAGACCAGATTTGGCTTGAATTCAAAGAAATAGTATCGGCAGCTATTGGGAGATTTATACCAAATAAATTAAAAAACGACGGAGGTGAACCTCCTTGGTACATTAAACGGGTCAGAGCATTGTTGCAGAAACAACGAAAAAAACATGCCAAATTTAAACAGGCGCAAAATCTCCAAGATTGGTGATCTTTTTCAGAAGCTCGAAATTTCGCATGGACTTCAATACGAGATTCTTATAACAGTTTCCACAATGAAACTTTATCTCGAAACCTGGCAGAAAATCCAAAGAGGTTCTGGTCGTATGTCAAGTATGCTAGCGGCAAGACAAAATCAATGGCTTCTCTGCGCGATGGCAAAGAAGACACTATCGAAGGCAGTGCTGTCTAAGCAGAGCAATTGAACACAGCCTTCCGAAATTCCTTCACAAAAGAAGACGACGTAAATATTACAGAATTCCAATCAAGAACAACTGCCAAACAACGTAGAAGTAGATATCCTCGGAGGAGTGAAGCAACTTAAATGACTTAATAAAAGCAAGTCTTTTGGTCCAGACTGTATACCAATTAGGTTCCTTTCGGAGTATGCTGATGCAATAGCTCCATGCTTAACAATCATATAGAACCGTTCGCTCGACGAAAGATCCGTACCCAAAGACTGGAGAGTTCCATAGGTCACGCCAATATTCAAGAAAGGTAGTAGGAGTAATCCACTAAATTACAGGCCCATACCGTTAACGTCGACGTGCAGCAGGATTTTTGAACATATATTGTGTTCGAACATTATGAATTACCTCGAAGTAGACAGTCTATTGACAAACAGTCAACACGGGTTTAGAAAACATCGTTCCTGTGAAACACAACGAGCTCTTTATTCACATGAAGTGTTGAGTGCTATTGACAAGGGATTTCAGATCGATTCCGGATTTCCGGATTTCCGAAAGGCTTTTGACACAGTACCACACAAGCGGTTTGTAGTGAAATTGCGTGCTTATGTAATATCCTCTCAGTTACGTGACTAGATTCGTGATTTCCTCTCAGAGAGGTCACAGTTCGTAGTAACTGACGGAGAGTCATCGAGTAAAACAGCAGTGATTTCTGGCTTTCCGCAAGGTAGTGTTATAGGCCCTTTTCTGCTCCTTACATATATATATATATATACAAACGATTTGGGAGACAATCTTAGCAGCCGTGTTACGTTGTTTGCTTATGACGCTGCCTTTTATCGACTAGTAAAGTCATCAGAGGATCAAAACAAATCGCAAAAAAGATTTAGAAAAGTTATCTATCTGTGTGGTGCAAAAATTGACAATTGACGCTAAACGACGAAAGGTGACGATAAGGTTGTCTACAAGAAAGTAGCAACGTCAGAAGTCAGTATAGATTTGCAGAATGACCTGCAGAGGATTCATGAATGGTGCACGCCCTGGGAATTGAGCCTTGACATTAATAAATGTAACATATTGCGCATACATAGGAAAAGAGATGTACCACTGTACAACTACACTATTGATGACAAACTGCTGGAAATCGTACCTGCCGAAAGTATCTAAGAGCAGCTATCCAGAGTTACTTTATGCGGAATCACTATGTAAACTAAATAGTAGGAAAAGCAGATGGTAGACTTAGATTCAAGAGAAGAATCTTTACGAAATTTAACCCATTCAAGAAGGCAGTGGCATACAGCAATCTTGTTTGACCGATTCTTGAGTGTTATTAATCAGTCTGTCATCCTTACCTCGCACTACTGATAGAAGAGACAAGTTCCAAAGAAGAGCGGGGCGTGTCGCCACAAGACCGTTTAGTCCACGCGAGAACTTTATAGAGATGCTCAGAAAACTGCTATGGCAGGCGCCACAAATGATGCATTTTGTGTCACAGAGAGGTTTTTCTATCGAAATTTCGAGAGAACACTTTCGGGGAAGAGTCGCACAACATATTATTTCCTCCCACATCTCGTGGAATGACCACGGCGAGAAAATTTGAAATATTAGAGCCAATACAGAGGCTTACCGTCAATCATTCTCTCCACCACAACTCGCTAGCGGAAAAGGGGAAGGGGGATCAGTTAACGGTTCTAGAGGTACCCTCCACCACACACCGTTAGGTGGCTTGCGGAGTATGACTTTTTTAGGCGTAGAATTGCACATGACCGCCTGTTGCGAGTTCCGCAACAACTAAAGCGCTCTAAATCCACCACTGTAAACTCTTAATCGGGTTTCTAAGACTTTACCTGGAGAGGTTGCATGCCAGTACACAAGTTACTGGGTCTGTAGAACTGTAGAAGATCTCTGCGTATGAATTTTCACGCGGTGTAGTTAGAGATCATAAAAGTCGTGCCACGGAATTAAAGAATACGAGAATATAGTCCTTGCGAATCTCCCTCCATGAAATCTGACCACGAGTACAAAAAGGAACAATAGTGTGTTTGGAGGACCATAACGAACAACTTGCCGACCAAATTCCATGGGTAACACGATTAGAAGAACGTGAGAGTTAGATAAACGCTGTCACCCTCTCTTCTCCAAGTAAGCCCAGTATTGTCTTCACACTTTTCATCCAGGCACTGTATAGCGGGTCGTTACCATCTGCGTAATTGAAACCTTCTCGAGATCACTATTCAGATTACCACGATGTCAAGAAAGCTAGATAGCCATTTGTATACAACGGGAACAACAGCTGCCACGCAATCAGCACGCCTGTGACAGCTGTGAAATGTCTTAGACATTCACGGTTCCTGCAAAATGGTCCTAGCAGGCAACGTAGTTGATATGGACACATTTCGAGGCCGTATGTGGGACACAAATTACGTATGATCCACATCCACCCACACACACACACAAACGCACACACACACACACACACACACACACACACACACACACAAGCACACACAAATATACACACGCCCACATAAACGCACACACATCACTACTGTTGCAGAGAGCCCTGTACTAATCGAAATAGAGCGGTATGACGAAGCCATTTCATAGCGGAGCCACTAATTTGCCTCGTTCGAACTCAAATAGTAGTATTCCCCTTTGACGTAATGAGGAATGCCAGTAGATAATTTCACGTTTCCACTTCATTTAGTTAATTTTCGCTGATTGAGGTTTGCCTAACACCGACGCTTCTAGCCATACGATAGACAGAGCAGGTCTTTGGCTGTTTAATTTGACTGTTTTTTCAATTACATTCACCCATGTAGCTCCGAATTTTCCCTGTTGTTAGTGTTTGCGCATTAACCAATGATACTCTCGCTAAAAGTGTTGGTCGAAAGCAGAGAATCTGTATCATTCTTCTTATCCTTGATGACGACTCGGACGCGCAATTACAACAAAGAAATATTTGTATCGATGGTTTCTTATAATTCTGAGAGTAGTCGTCTTGCTCAAGGAGATGTATGTTACATGATAAAAGTCATGCTCTTGAAGCTTACTGATACGTAGTTCGTGGACAAGGCAATCACATTCAGTGAAAAAGAGAGTTGTCCAAGCAATAACATCATCCTCCTGATGCGAAACAGTGTAACAGGCTTTCATTATATAAAATGCACACAGGAAAGTTTTAATGTAATTCCTGATGGGAATCCAAAAATCTTTTATCGCGAAATGCTTCACGAACGCCTAATAGGACATTTATCGAATTACTGTGATATAAGTGGTGTCTATTTTTCGGACATGTTCGAAATAATACACACCACACATATAACACTAACGAGGAGAATACAGCAAGAGCCATCACCCGATTTTCCAGAAACTTTTTTCAGTGAAAGAGGGGTCAAAATAAGCTAAGATGCGTCTCGGCTAATCCGTAGATACTTCACCGTTCCTGGGTAAACGACGGTCAAAAATTTCCGCCGCCGTATACACTACTGGCCATTGAAATTGCTACACCACGAAGATGACGTGCTACAGATGCGAAATTTAATCGACAGGAAAAAGATGCTGTGATATACAAATGATTAGCTTTTCAGCGTTGGCACCGGTGGCGACACCTACAACGTGCTGACATGAGGAACGTTTCCAACTGATTTCTCATTCTCAAACAGCAGTTGACCGGCGTTGCCTGGTGAAACGTTGTTGTCATGCCTCGTGTAAGGAGGAGAAATGCGTACCATCACGTTTCCGACTTTGATAAAGGTCGGATTGTAGCCTATCGTGATTGCGGTTATCGTATCGCTACATTGCTGCTCGCGTTGGTCGAGATGCACTGACTGTTAGCAGAATATGGAATCGGTGGGTTCAGGAGGGTAATACGTAACGCGGTGCTGGATCCCAACGGCCTCGTATCACTAGCAGTCGAGATGACAGGCATCTTATATGCATGGATGTAACGGAACTTGCAGCCACGTCTCGATCCCTGAGTCAACAGATGGGGACGTTTGCAAGACAATAACCATCTGCACGAACAGTTCGACGACGTTTGCAGCAGCATGGACTATCAGCTCGGAGACCATGGCTGCGGTTACCCTTGACACTGCATCACAGACAGGAGCGCCTGCTATGGTGTACTCAACGACGAACCTGGGTGCACGAATCACAATACGTCATTTTTTCGGATGAATTCAGGTTCTGTTTACAGCATCATGATGGTCGCGTCCGTGTTTGGCGACATCGTGGTGAACACACATTGGAAGTGTGTATTCGTCACCACCATAATGGCGTATCATCCGGCGTGATGGTATGGGGTGCCATTGGTTACACGTCTCTGTGACCTCTTATTCGCATTGACGGCACTTTGAACGGTGGACGTTACATTTCAGATATGTTACGACCCGTGGCTCTACCCTTCATTCAATCCCTACGAAACCCTACATTTCAGCAGGATAATGCACGACCGCATGTTGCAGGTCCTGTAGGGGCCTTTCTGGATACAGCAGATACTGCTGCCCTGTCCAGCACATTCTCCACATCTCTCACCAATTGAAAACGTCTGGTAATCTGGTCAATGGTGGCCGAGCAACTGGCTCGTCACAATAAGCCCGTCACTACTCTTGATGAACTGTGGTATCGTGTTGAAGCTGCATGGGCAGCTGTACCTGTACACGCCATACAAGCTCTGTTTGACTCAATGCCCAGGCGTATCAAGGCCGTTATTACGGTCAGAGGTGGTTGTTGTGGGTACTGATTTCTAAGGATCTATGCACCCAAATTGCGTGAAAATGTAATCACATGTCAGTTCTAGTATAATATATTTGTCCAAAGAATACCCGTTTATCATCTGCATTTCTTCTTGGCGTAGCAGTCTTAATGGCCAGTAGTGTATATGACTTGTAGCATGTTTGATCTATCCATGTCTGTAGAAGATCCCTAAGGAATGTTCATTATCAAATTAGCGGGTACAAAGGTGTTACGTTAATAGTAAAATTAGAACTAGGTTTCACAATAAATTTATTACATAATACGCTGGTCAACAAAAACATTATGATCACTGCCCACTGCGACTTTGGATGTCAGCTGGTGGCATGGCGGACACGTGACGCGCTAATAAAAGTGTGTAAGCGGAGGAGACACGGGCAGGGGATCACCCTGCCGAAGAAATGGCCTGCAAATTGGGAAATCCATTGAGATGAGCGACTTTGTCAAAGGGAAGATTATTATTATGCATTGGCTATGAACGGGTGTCTCGAAAACTGCGAAGGTAGTCGAATGGTCAGGTGCTACTGTCTTGAGCATCTGCGGAAAGGGGTAGAAGCATACTGAAACCTTCACTAGGCGCTAAATGGTAGGATGGCCAGGACTCATCGCAGAAACTGACGTTCGCAGACTTGTCTGCTCTGTAAAGTAGGATAGATGGTGATCTGTGGCATCTCTGCCAAAAGAGCACAATGCTGGTGCACGCACAAGTGTTTCGGAACAGACCGTTGGCACATTGCTGAACATGGAGTTCCGCAGTAGACCACCCCTACGTGTACACATGTTGACCCAACGACATCGTGAATTATGACTGCAATGGGGACGGGACCATCGGGATTCGAAACGTGTCGGCTCTTCGGGTGAATCGCATTTTTGGTAGTCGATGGTCGTCTCCACAAACGCCATCATAGAGGGGAATGGTGGCTCGAAACGTGCAGCGAGCCGCGGAGGCAGGCTGGTGGGAACAGTTTTTTGCTGTGGGAGACATTCTCCTGCGCTTTCACGGGATCTGTAGTTATAATCGAAGACACGCTGACAGCTGCGAACCACCGGCATCTTTTCATGCTCGATGTCTTCCCTGACAGCGATGTCATCTTTCAGCAGTACAATTGTCCGTGTCTCGGAGCCAGAACCGTGCTACAGTGGCTAGAGGAGCATTGTAGTGAACTCACGTTGATGTCTCGGCGACTAAATTCGCCTGATGTATATCCTATGGAACCCATCTGGGTTGCTATCCGGCGCCATCACCGCTTATGCAAGTCAGCGGCTCATTGTCTACGAGAATTATATGACCTGTACGTGAAGACCTAATGCCACATGCCTCTACAAACCTACCAAATACGCTGACGGACCCATGATACGCAAAATCGATGATGTATTTCGTTCGAAAAACGGACAAACGAACTAAAAAACAGGTGGTCATAATGTTTTGGCTCAACAGTGCATACGTATCGTGGTATTTTTAGGGGCTGAATTTTTTTCAAATTTTCAAATTTTTATATTTTTGTATATGCACCAAGCTAGTATTTTGCGATGTTAATCTTTTACTTGAAACAATGGTCTGTTATTATTGAGTATTTGATACTACTGATTGTAATTTCTGTTTTTTGTAGACCTCATGGCCCTTCCTGGGGTGAGTTATTGGATTTGGCCTATAACTAAACATGTGTGAGCTCAGCCTAAAGTTACGCTCGTGTGCGTCGTGTGTGTGCGTGCATGTATTTGCACACTCTCCTACTCCGTGTTGAGGAGCCCTTCGGGCTATTGTTGTATAGTTTACCAGCCATCTGCCAAATGGTGTGTATCCAAATCGTCGTGTCTATTAGCCCCTAAGGTACCCCAGTAATGTTATAACTTGATTTTTTAAAATCTTGGTTAATTATTATGTAACGGTTCTTTTAATGACCTTGTACATTGCTTCTTGCAATTGGTGGGAAGGTTATCTTCCAATGTTATGAGCGGGCCGCTCCCATACTGATGTTTTAATAGTTGAATTTTCTATGCCCATTACTGTGTACGTTATCTTTTGTCAAATTTGTTTTGCTGTTTGTTGTTTGGTATACGTTAGAGCCCAAGCATCGACAGAGGCTGGCGCGTTGCTGTTCTGCTGGTCCGAGGCAGGGACGCTTTTTCCTTATGCTTCGGAGGCCTTCCCGTCACCGCACGAGGCCTCTGTGTTGGTAGGTCACACCCGATTCTGCGTATCTCCCCTTCCAGTCTCAAGTTGAATAGTTTGTTGTTATTCTTTTGGTATTATGCCACGGCGGATGTGTCGACGGATTACGAAGTAATTGACTCAGTATTTCTCTCATTGTAAGGCCCTTGTGGCGTGTGACGAAAGTCTTTGGTCAAACTGAGCGCACAGAGTTTTTTGTTTACTTTAGAAATATTAAGAGCTTTAATTATCATTGTCATTATAATTGTGTTTTAGGACCCCTGTAGTTTATTTAAGTTCTTAACGTGATTTATGTGCAACAGGGTTGTGGCCAATTAGTGAAGTACTACTGTTGCTTCAGTATGACACATAGCCTTTGGACACCCTGGCTGTATCTTCTCTAAAAGACAACAGTACCCGTGGTCTATGGACGCCGGCGCAGTAGGTCAGTGTGTTCGGTCACAGGTCTGACTGGTCTCTGTAGTAAAAAACTGAGTGGAGGGATCAACAACGAACTTCAAACCTTCAACAGATGTCATGTGACGTCCGCTACGACCAAATACATTTAACAATAACGAACAAAATTCAAAAATAAAACAAAAAGGGGTAGCGTCTTTGAATAGTCATCGAAATGTCGTCAGTCCCGGGTTCGAAACCAACCACTGCTTAGATTTTGATTAACAATCACTATTGGCGGCCGAAGACGTCAGGTTTAAGAAGTCGCCCTCATTCTGCCAATGGTACTGTCAAAGAGAGCAGAGAAGCAGACAGATATCTGGGACATTCTATTGCCCTTGGGGTGGGAAACTGCCTCTGTAGACGGAAAAATCAGCAACGATCAATGGTATGAGGATGCAGAAGGCAGTAATAACCAATGCATTAAATAGACACATAACGTGTATCAACAGGACATGTGGCCTGTAACAGGAAAAGTATCATGTTGATCTCTCCATTGGCAAAAGATTTCGGAATAGGCCCCCTTTCGGATCCCTGGTAGGCGACTGCCTACGGGAGATGAGCGTGAGAAAAAGACCGACTAACCAACGAAAAGATAAAGTTCCACGAGTCGGAGAGTGGAATGTCAGAAGCCTGAAGGTGGTAGGCAAAATAGAAAATCTGAAAAAAAAAATCCAATGGCTCAGTCTAGATATAGTAGGGGTCCGTGAAGTGCAATGAAAATAAGACAAGGATATCTGGTCAGATGAGTGTAGGGTAATATCAACAGCAGCAGAAAATGGCATAACGGGATTGGATTAGTTATGAATAGGAAGGTAGGGCAGCGAGTGTGTTACTGTGAGTAGTTCGAGAACGATAGTGTCAGTTATACGTGCCGAGGTCGCAAGCTGAAGACGAAGAGATACAGAAAGTACATGAAGCTACTGAAAGAATAATACAGTACGTAAAGGGAGATGCAAACCTTGTAGTCGTGGGAGACTTGAATGCAGTTGTAGGGGAAGGAGTAGAAAAAAAGGTTACAGGATAATACGAGAGTGGGACAAGGAATGAGAGAGGAGAAAGACTGACTGAGTTATGTAATAAATTTCAGCTAGTAATAGCGAATAGTCAGTTGAATAATCACAAGAGGAGAAGGCGTACTTGCAGAATGCTGTGTGATAGGAGAAGATTTCAGTTAGATTACACCATGGTCAGACAGGGATTCCGAAATCAGATACTGGATTGTAAGGCGTACCCATGAGCAAATATAGATTCAGAGCACAGTGTAGTAGTGATGAAGAGATTATTTAGAAAGAGAAATTTAGAAGAGATTTAGAAGAAATTTAGAAGAGATTATTTAGAAAGAATCAATATGCAAAGAAGTGTGGTACGGAAGTACTAAGGAATGACGAGATGCGATTGAAGTTCTGTTAGGCTATAGATACAGCAGTAATGATTAACTCAGTAGGCAGTACAGTTGAAGAGGAATGGACATTTCTAAAGAGGGCAACCACAGAAGTTGCAAAGAAAAATATAGGTAACTTCGAAGAAACCATACGTAGCAGAAGAAATGCTTAAGTTGGTAGATGAAAGAAGGAAGTACGAAAATGTTCAGGGAAATTCAGGAACAGAGAAATATAAATCACTGAGGCATGAAATAAATAGGAAGCGCAGGGAAGCTAAAACGAAATATCTGCATGAAAAATGAGCAGAAACCGAAAAAGAAATGATTGTCGGTAGGACTGACTCAGCATACACGAAAGACAAAATAATCTTCAGTGAAATTAAACGTTAAGAAAGCAACGAGAATTCCACTGTTAAATGCATAGGAAAGAGGGAGAGAGTGATTAGGTGGAAAGAATACTTTAAAAGTCTCTATGAGGAGATGATTTGCCTGACGTGACAGAAGAAAATACGTGAATCGACTTAGAAGAGATAGAGGATCCAGTAATACAATGAGAATCTAAGAGAGCTTTCGAGGACTTAATACCAAATAAGCCAGAAGGGATAGATAACATTCCACCAGACTTTCTAAATTTATTGGGGGAGTGGCACAAAACGACTATTCAAGTTGGTGTGTTGAATGTATGAGTCTGACGACATATCATCTGACTTTAGCAAAAATATCATCCACACACTTCTGAAGGTTTCAAGAGCTGACAAGCGCGAGAATTATCGCAAAATCAGCTTAACAGCTCGTGCATCCAAATTGGTGACAAGAATAATGTGCACAAGAGTGGAAAAGAAAACTGACGATATGTTAGATGACGATCAGTTTGGCTTTAGGGAAGGTAAATGCACTCGAGAGACAATTCTGACGTTGCAGGTGATAAAGGAAGCAAGACTAAAGAAAAAATTAAGACACGTTCATAGGATTTGTCGAACTAAAAAAAGCGTTCGACATCTAAAATGGTGCAAGATGTTCATATTTCTGAAAAAAATCGAGGTAAGGTACAGGGAGAGACGGGTAATATACAATATGTACAAGAACCAAGAACGAAGTGCTCGGATTAAAAAGGGTATAAGACAGGAATGTAGCTTTCCTCCCATACTGTTAAATCTGTACATCGAAGAAGCTATCATCGAAATAAAAGAAAGGTTCAGGAGTGGAATTAAAATTCAAGGTAAAAAGTTATCATTGGAATGATTCGCTGATGACGTTGCCATGCCCAGTGAAAGTGATCTGCTGAATGGAATGAACAGTCTAATGAGTACTGAATATGGATGGAGAGTAAACCGGAGAAAGACGAAAGTAATGAGAGGTAGCGGAAATGACAACAGTGAGAAACTTAACATCAGCACTGACGGCTGCCATGTGTATGAAGTGAAGGAATTCTGCTACCTAGGCAGCAAAATAACCAATGACGGGCGGAGAAAGGAGGACATCAAAAGCAGACTAGCAATGGTGAAAAGGGCATTCCTGATCAAGAGAGGTCTACCAGTATCAAACAAAGGGCTTAATTTGAGGAAGAAATTCATGAGTACGTGCGCGTGGAGTACAGCACTGTATGGTAGTGAAACATTGACTCTTGGAAAACCGGAACAGAATAGAATCGAATCATTTGAGAAGTGGTGCTACAGACGAATGTTTAAAATCAAGTGGACCCATAAGATAAGGAATTAGGAGGTTCTGCGCAGAATCGGAGAGGAAAGGAATATGTGGAAATCATTGGCAGGGAGAAGGTACAGGATGACAGGACATCTGTTAAGACATCAGGTAATGAATTCCATGGTACTAGGGGGAGCTGTGGAGGGGGAAAACTATAGAGGAAGACGGAGATTGGAATACATCCGGCAAGTAATTGAGGATGTTGGTTGCAAGTGCTACTCTGAGATGAAAAGTTTGGCACAAGAGAGGAATTCGTCGCGGGTTGCATCAAACCAGTAAGAAGACTGATTACTCAGAAAAAAAAGAAAAAATGAAAGCAGAATAACCAGTAGTGCTGTATATATTTTAATTTTTTTTTATTTAGTGTTTGTTGAACTTGTATTCAATTCCTGTAGTGGGATTAACCCACAGTTTGGATATTGTTGCGGGGACAGAGTGCCGCCAAAGTTTACTTAATTATTTGTTGGTAGTAGGGCCACCATTGTGTTGCACAATTGAAATTTTTGACTACTAGTTGTAATTTTACGTATAATAAAAATGTCCTTATACATTGTGAACTTATTTTAAAAATCTTAACTATCTGTATGTATTTCGCAAGAATCTTGTTAACTGTCAGTTGACTCACGATTGAATTGTCAGTATTCGTTCCACGTGTTTTCCTTTAATTAACCTGATCCTTGTTCTTGGTCTCAAAAATTACTCTCCAAATTGTAATATCGCTTCTTTTTATTGTTCGTGACCGGTTTATATTAAAATGTCCGTCATCCGACAAAAATTAGTTTTCTCACACAAAATGGTGAGCTGGTGCTCAGAGCCACTGTGTAAGTATCAAGAGGCGCCTGGCGCTGAAGCCGGTCACCGCCAACAGAAAGATAAAAGATTGAAATTTAGATTGCACTTTTTGTTCTTACATAAAGTAAGAACCTCTGGAATCCAAATAAATTTGCAATTTTTAAAAGTGGTGTTGCCTTATGATTATGTTCTTGGTGCATTACGTACTTTGCTATGTGGTTAACGTCCGCAACAATTTTATCTGCTAACACAAAACAATTATCATGGTACTGGACAGCTCTTTGAAAAAAGAGGTGGTGTGATACAAAGTATATCAACGTTTTAACTCGAGCCATCGGTGGAAATAGCCTGGCAGCGTAGTAAAAGTGAGAGGCAAAGTTGCCGATAGCATGCAGCACTAGTAACGCCCCCACAAGCACATTAACACTGAATAATTGGAGTGAAACTGCCCTGCAGCGACAGACATCGGCCTGACATTTAATACCGGGCGCTTTTGGGAATCGTTCCACTGGAGACATTAACAACAGCTACAGTAGTGCACTTGTCATTTTATCAGCTATCGAATATCGGAGAAAGCAGTATATTGTAGCGCTAAAAATGCAGGCGCTTCAATGTATAGGGATATAAAAATGTTATGACTCTTAACCACACATTAAAATCACACTCCCTTACGTAATATCACATTCCAAAACCAATGTTTCGATGTACTAAACCGTTTAAGAAGTGTTGAGGGCGTCACATTAGATATTCCACTCAGCATTGTATGAGAAAAAGCTTTCTGATTGTGAGTTACTTTTAGAAGGGACTCTGTAGCTTGCCTATACTATGTGAGAAAAATTACGATTACTAGAACCGGAAATGAAACGAATACCACGATTAACGTACATGAGAACGGACAGTTTATTAGTACGCTGATGTGCAAAACTCAAGGAAAAATGTAACTTTCGCATGATGCGTCATGACAGTAACGTAGCTCGAAGAAACACGGAGCATACATAGAAGAAAGTGCATGAGTTTAGTACAGATGGTAACCGAAGGAAATACGCAATGAGACGAACAGAAATGACAGTTTATTCAGAGATAATAATTACAGTGAAATACTGCGAACTGTGACGGTCTCCTGGACATTAGGAAAGGCAAGACGTAGTTCTTAATAAGATGTGTAACCATCAGCGACAGCAGTGCACGCTCCGCAACCTGCTCCTACGCCATCCACAAGGCTGGTAACGAGTTCTTGTGGTGGGGCGTTTTATCCCTCCACCAGCGTAACTGACAAGTGTTGGATGGTCGTTGGTGCACGTGTACTCAGAACGCCTCCCAAACACATCCCATCTGTCCTCGATAGGATTTAAGTCCGGAGAACGGACAGGCCAGCTCATTCGCCAAAAATCTCCTCGTTTTAAGTGCTCCTTCACCTGCACTGTTTAAGGCTGTCGCGCATTGTCATCAGTATGAAGAAGTCAGGGCAGAATGCAATCCTGAAAAGACGCACATGGGGAAAGAATACAGTGTCACAGTAACGTTGACCAATGAGCATATCACATTCCAAGATCTGAGGGTCACTACACCCATTAAACGTTATGCCTCCCCACACCATAATACCTGGACCACCAAAAGATCATGTTGGATCATATTCCTAGGTAAATTGCATGTTCTTGCCTCTTACCATACGTAGATACATCCAGACTCAATGCTCAGACTGAATCTGCTCTCATTCGAGAACAGCACTCGTCCTCCACTCCTCGATAGTTCAGTCCCTAGACTCTTGCCAACATGACAAACGGTACCACCGACGTGGGGGTCTCAACGGAACACAGAATAACATCGCCTGGTAAAGAGACCCATCCCCACGCAGTCGCCGCGCCAAAGTGGAGCGTGATATAGAGTGTCTTACTGTCCTGTTATATGTTGTTACAATTGCACCCGCTGCTTGTCGTTTGCCTCTTCTTGCTTGTTGGACAATGTAGAGGTCATCTGCTGCTGTAGTGGACCATGGTGAACCACTACTCTCCTTGAGGCAACAATACCTACCGCTTGCAATGCTCCTCATGCACGTGAAACAATTCTGTGAGCAATACCAAACTGCTGGGCTACACTCGTCACATTTCGTCCTCTTCCAGTCCCAAGTGAAGTGTTTCTACACCAGTACAGAACACCGTAACTGCTAGCTGATAGATACACACTGTCCTTTCCCGTTCCTTCAACTGCCTTGTGCTGCGGAGTCAGCCCCATTTGGAGCTACAGCCACGCCATGAGACGTCCAACTTCCTGCGCTTGGTTAGGAGACGCCTGGCAACATGCTCCTTTCAGTCGTTTCCATCCAATTGTTAATACGTCATTTTACTTTATGCACCTCGTCCAGAACACCCAAAGTTTAATATTTCGTACATTGTGAGGCCCCGAGTATTGAATTAGTGTCTGTAAATGTTATATCATGGAACCAAAGACGCGATAGGTGTCTCTTTGGGAATTTCTCTCCTCGCGATTTGTGTGCAGGACCACAACACGTAAACAGTAGGTTCTAGAGGAGGGCTGGCTATATCACGCGGACTCGATGCGTGGGCTGCATGTGGTTCAAAATGGTTCAAATGGCTCTGAGCACTATGGGACTTAGCATCTGAGGTCATCAGTCCCCTAGAACCTAGGACTACTAAAACCTAACTAACCTCAGGACATCACACACATCCATGCCCGAGGCAGGATTCGAACCTGCGACCGTAGCGGTCGCGCGGTTCCAGACTGAAGCGCCTAGAACCGCTCGGGCACACCTGCCGGCGGGCTGCTTGTGGGCCGAAGCTCGGCCTGTCCCTGCATTGTCCTGTTCTTTTCGAAAGTACATGTTGCACCACAACAGCATTTTTCGGTAGGCACAATTGTCTTCTGTTCTGCAGAATCGTGGTGTCAACGCTGTTTACCCTTCGTTATTTGTTCGTGGTATGAAGGACGTTTGTAGTTCCAGTGGTTGTTTGCACAAAAGGAGGAAGTCTAGCGACCTATTGACGCAAGTCTAAACCTGAATCGGAATGATAGAAAGGAGGACGAGAATTCTCAGTATCTATTAAGCAGTTGCATAATCGATGGGTACTACAATTTTGCTATGAAACGACATTACAACACAATAAGGAAATAGTTTTAAAATTTAGTTGACAATGAAAGAACAAACTACTAGAAGGATTGAGAGATGGGATCCATAGTTCTGTAAGCCGAGAAGCACTTCGTGATAATTTTGCAGGGATGGAGCAAATGAAGAAACTGATTGTACAAATACTAAAACTATCCGAAGTTCACGCACCATGCCACTGTCAGCTGCAGCACATTCGAGGGATTCGAAAGAAGAGTATGGACACTTCGTACGTTAATTCAAAGTGCATTAAATACAGTCAAGGGGCATGTCTGGAACGTGTTTTAGATTTAAGAACATCCATTCTTCAATTTATGAAGGGTAAAGAAGTGCAGGAACGAAAACTAGAATTTCCAGAGTGGATAACTGACGTCGCATTTTAAGTGGACCGGGCTGCACACTGTTTACAGTGAGACATTACAATGTGAGAAACAACTTATATCTGATTTGATAGGGACGCATTTAAAAATAAAATAGCATTGTAGAAGGGACAGATTCTGAGGAAAATACGATCCCGTCTCATAAGCTCATTCGCGTTAAAGAAAACACGATATCTGAGGAATTCAGTGTGGCTTTGAAAACATTCGAAGTAAAGTTTTCTAAATTAGAACATTAATGTAGTTTGCTACTCAGTATGCCATCGACAACGTGCATGCACCCATTCCAGCATGAAATGATCAGAATACCTATCTTATAGAGAAAACCACCATCCAAATAATACTGAAACTGATCTCAAGATCCTCAGAGAAAGCGACAGTCTGTACCGAAATCTTACAGCAGAGAGGAACTACCACATACAAAAAGCAGTAAGACAATGAAAAACAATTTTAACGAATACATAGCACTATGCAACAAAGCACGGTATGAAACGCTTAATGAATCATTTAAAGACACTTCCTGGTAGAAACAACACCTAGTTTTCAAACCACTCTTCCCCCAATCCACACCTTCTCTCTCTCTCTCTGCCTCTCACGAACACACACACACAAATTATATCAGTTTATACCCCAGCACACGCGTTTCGAAAGCTCTCACCAAACATTCAAAATTTAGAGCCGTCCTTGAAAACTATGAACAAGTGAAAGGCGAAAATTACGCAGCACCGTCCTTCGATAAGCAAGGGAACATAAGATCACTTCCAAATATCATTTTGTGAGGGAAATCGTGTAATACCAGACGAGAGTGAAGAGCAAATTTTGTGAAAAACAGTGAATGTAATGACAACCATAAAATAAAGCACAGTGAAAACCAAATACGGGACTAAACTGCAACTACAAGACGTACGCTACTACTACTACTCTCGGAAAATAGAATTCCAAAAGTAATATCTCTTTAGGGAAATTCTTCCGACTACTTAGAGATTACATGTTGTCAAAACATAAAAATGCATCGATGAAAGCTGACCTGTAAAATTGTACATTCACAAATTAATGTCATGTCAAATGAACAGACAAAACAAAATAAACCACACATGTAGGAAAACGACCATGAACTTCAAACAACATTTGTTCAGAAATAAATCTAGACCCACACAAAATGGTATACTGTAAGTCTAAACGTAACTGGATAAACTAGAAAAGAGACGTACATTGTGTTTTCATGAAATGGAATTCAGAAACCAAAGTTCAATCTACAAACGTGTACAAAACGCGAACAACAGCTTCCAAACCCAGTAGGATGATTCTTCTATTATTATTATTGTTCATGAGATCCACGGTGCTGATGTTGGTACTTCAAATGATGATGATGCTGCAGAAGGTACTCCACCTGATAGAATAACGTTGTTGCTACAGGTGGTCTGGCTGACGTTGTTGTACAGGGAGCATTACTGCTTGCAGATCGAGAGATCCTGGTCGCCTTGGATGAGTGAAATAGGAAAGTGATTTCTGTATACGAGTATAATTAATGGAACCATCTATTGAAGGTTGCGGATCTCAGTGACTTGATGTACAGGGTAGTGGCGTTGAAATGTGAGAATAATGTAGCAGATGGTTACGAATTGGCAGGGTGATGCGGTTTGTTATGAAGGTGATAGAACTTTGGGAAGGTAATAACTGGGTAGACTAATGTGTCTAGTAAACAAAATGCGATTTATTCAGGAAATAGATTGTCTTTAAGTTTCATTGGAACATGAAGTAAGCAGCATGGGTGATTTGAGATAGGATGTGGAGACGTTTCTGTTGTGATATGCTCTCTATTACTATTGAGAAATGTCACTATTATATTCTCATTCTTTACCGAGTATGCCAGCGGTGACCCTGCTACGGCTGTGTGAAGTACATTAACTACTGCACAAGTGCATCGTTCTGAAACAAGACACAAACAAATTAATTCAATCACAAAAACTCTTATTTATTGCAATTCACAGAATATCTTGACAAGAACGTTGGTACACTAATATTCACTGCAGACAAAAATATAGCCCGTGACAGGTTGAAAGGTATGTGCTGAGATTCGATCAGGATAGAGCCAGTGAAAAATGTCGATAGTTCCCAACCGCAAGGTTGGATGACTAGTACATCTTCGAGTAGTAAGATCTTTGACAGCTAACAGAGCTAGGTGCACGCGGTAAAAGTTTAGTAGTGGTGAGGAGATGCGCAGAGACAGCAGACGTGTTTCGAGTCGGAGCTAGATGCCTGCAGGAGGCAGCCTGGTCGTGACAGCATCAAAGTAAGAATTGGCACTACGCACATAATAAGCTATATATTGAGCGAAACTCGGCACATACCTGGGGAAAATAGGAAGAATCACAAAATTTCCCCCATTTTCACTTCCAGGTACCACGAATCTTCCAACCCAGCAGAAAGGTTAATGAAGGAGTTGGTGAAATTATTGAAGATCTTTTGTCATGCAAACCCATTGACTGGGATAAATACCTCCACATGTTCCAGGATGTAATAAATTCGTTACCAAATTCTTCCACACAATTGTCTCCACATCTGGTTTTAAAGAACCAACATCCACCTGACAAGATTACAGAACTCATACGTTTCCCACAGTCTCGCTGCCTAAGGCATCACGAGATTATTCAAATTGCGTTGCAGAATGTTAAACGAGCTGCTGACGAACGGCTGCGTCAATTGAAGTCAACAAAGAGAAATGTTTCTATTCAAGTAGGAGATAAAGTTCTGGTCCGCTCCCACAGGCTATCCAATAAAGCCCGCAATCTGTCAGAAATTCTTTCTGTTAAATAAGGGTCCATATCGTGTCGTCTGTATAGCACATCCTAATGCAATTGAAGTACAAATCCTACGTACAAAGAAATCACGTGGTGTACATCACATCACAAACTGCAAACCTTTTATTGAATAGACAATACTGCTTTCTTTGGGCACTTTCTAAATCTTATTTCTTACATTTTCTTCTGGAATCTCAGCTATATACGTCCAGCTAGTTTGTTCACATTATTTCTCCCTGGCCCGAGTACAGTTAGCGAGCGCGTAGCGCGTTTTTTCTCGAGCCCCAGTCAACTACCTCAGGAGGGTAGAAATTTTTTCTTTCTCACGTCCATCGGCCTGCGTCGTGCGCTTTTCTTTTACACAGCGCGAATATTCTGACCGTATACAAACTTCAAATAACACCACCTCTGTTTTGATCTGGCAATATGATAAGTTCGGAGACATCTTTTTCTGGAGACACCTTTTTTAATGTTACCTGTTTTCTTCCCTGAGATATACAGATTTCTTATGTATTGTAATAAACTGAGATTTTTCTGTACATTACTAATAAACTACGTTATTGTTTTCTGTGGGACTCATTTCATGCTGGCGTTTGAAGTTGACGTTACAGTGGAGTATTTCGGTCATCATTCATCAATTTGATGTTGATACTTACTACGTGATAATTTTGCTCTTATTTTTTTTATTTTTGGTTGTCGCACACCACTGTTACTTTGTGATGATTACATGGAATTATTACAAAATGACACTGCTTGTATGAAGGTTTTGTCGTAACGAAGGCCACTTTGTATGTTGATGTTGAGCTAGTGGTAACAATCTTCCTGAAGTTTACATAGGGTCTTAGTGCTTAAGGTTGTATTACGTGTATTGAATATGAGTATTGACTATGAGGATATGAAGATGAGACTAATGTTCTCGATGAATTTTATGTATTTGAAGAAAATGAGGGTTTATAAGAGTTTTTAAGATGATATTGGAAGTTTATTTGGAGAATGAGGTATTGTTAGATTGAAGTTGCATTTTTTTTAGACTTTGGGATCTTGGACGCTACAAGTGATGATTAGCAAATACTGTGTGTTGAAGTTACGACGACAGAAATATAAAGTGTGAACGATGCGGTTTTGCATTTACTAGGAATGTCAAAAATGGTTATATGACGAGTTTCAGGTTTCACTTTCATGCGGTTTTGCATTTACTAGGAATGTCAAAAATGGTTATATGACGAGTTTCAGGTTTCACTTTCATGCTATTTAACAGTCAATTTCTTTTCACAGCTTTTATGAACAAGTATCAACGATTTTATCATATACCAAGTTTACCACAATTTACCTCTGTCAGAATATTTTCATTTTACATTGCCAGTACAGATGGTGTATTAATGTTCTCGTTGCCATGGGCAATCGAATATTCAGGTATTTTCATGATGAGTACAATACGAGTAATATGTTCACACATGGTTTATGCTATTATCAAGTTTCTCTTTACGGCAGTAACTTTCATTTTAACCCTTGTCTTTGAGAATAAGACCATTAGCGTTTCTGAAAACTTAACATTTTGTGTCTCCAATTTTAAACTGCTTATTAATGCTGAACTATTTTTCAGATGCCATTAATGCTATTATGTGATAACTTGAGATTACTAGAGGCCAATTGGAATTGCTTTTGGACTCGTTATTGAGGATCTACTGAGGACTTAAGTCATGCCACGCTACAGCATTTTATTTTGATTAATCCTTTTTTCTCATACCTACAGCACCAAAAGTATTTCACTTATTGCCTTTTACGATATCTCTGTACTACCTTATATGTTGCTTCTTCTCTTATCATGTGTTTTTCACGCCAAGATATAAACAGCTGTTTCTATCTCATTGCTTATCATGTGTGTTATGTGTGACTTTCTGTGTTTCTGCACTTCTATTTTCTTGTAAGATTACCTATTTCAGGATTAGAGTAATGTTATGTCTTATGCTTTCTGCTGAAATCTTGTTATGTGTTGGCCTGCTAATATTGCGTTATGCTTTCTACTGAAATTTTGTTATGTGTCGGCCTGCAAATTTTGCTTTATGCTTCCTGCTGCAATTTTGTTCTGTGTAGGCCTGATATTTTTGCTTTATTATCTGCAATATGGTTTCTGCTGAAATTTTGTTCTGTGTTGGCATGCTAATTTGCTTTATTATCTGATGTTAACTTCTTGCATTTCATTACAGCTATTTTCATACTTTGTCTACATATTTATTATTCGTATTTGTACTACACTGCTTATGGATCTTTTAATCAATGCTTTTGCCTTTGTATTTTGTGATGTTGATTATGTGGCCACATACTATGCATATATGCTTCTATTTATGCACACTTCTGTTTTGTCACACTGCTACTTGCTGACACATGACAGTACCTCTCCTTGACTGAGCTCAGTGTGTTGTCCATTCCTAATGCCTGTTCCCTAAGTGTGTTATTTTCATGCTATATCAATATACGATTACTGTGTTTTTATTTCCATGATACTCATGTCTTTGGTGCACCATAACTACCATTATTTTCAGCTACAGTAATTAGTAAGCTCTTTATTGTGTCTGTGTGTTATTTATATAACTAACTTTGCTTTTTTTCTCACACATGATTTCCATGATTGACATGATTTTAACATTAACACATGATAACACATTAGCCATTTGTTCTACACAACAGCACTAAATGGGGTAGAGGGTCGGTTGTTCTTTAACTGACACACCATGTGGCGTTGGTGACCCATATCCCTGAGCTCTGTAGCACTCATTCTTCCTTTCTGAGTTCTCAGTCTACTCTTCTTTCTTTTCTAAATATTTTTTCTGTTGTTTTTGTCAGATATCTGTGTACCAGTTCTCTGTTAAGTAAAATCACTATTTGTAATGCCCCATTTCATTGTACTTAGGATTTAAAATGCACGATTTAGAGGACCAACTATATGAAGAAAAAAAAAGGGGACTGTTTGTAATGCCCCATTTCATGGTAATAAGGATTTAATATGCAAGGCTTCAAGAATTAAGTTTATGTTAAAAAGGAAAGGAAGTTTTTCAATACTAATTTGTAGGATCGAATTGATGTTTCCTAATGTGAGACGTTTGGGAGTGTTTGCACTGTGAATATTTTATTTAAATACCTATGTGAAGACTATTGAATAATGTACATTTATGGTAAAAAGATAGGAAGCTTTTGAATACAAATTTTTGGGATAGAATTGATCTTAGTGTTTCATAACGAGAGGCTTATATTGTATGATGTAAATGGAAGGTTGAATTTATCTGATGTGACTATGAAGTCAAATTACTGAGTAGGACTTTACCTAAACTTGTACTGTTGAATGTTATAAGGAATTTCTTCATGAACATTGATTACTGCTGCAACTGAGCAGCATGACTTTTCTAAATTTGACATAACTAGTATGTAAGGAGATTGTATGGAATTTGCTAATCATTGCTGCAATTGAGCAGCATGACTTTCTTGCACTTCAATTGACATTGTATGTAAGAAGATTAGGTACAATTTATTCCCACTATATTTGTGCAGGATCACTTTACTGCACTTTATCAAAAAATAGTATGCAAGCATGTTTTACTACCTTTTAAAGGAATTTTTTTGTACATAGATTTTATTCAACTCAAGACCATTCTTGCTAGAGAGTTGGTAATATTAGTGTTATCTTATAGATATGTAACACATTTTTATGCAGTAAATGCGCTGCAGACAATTATTGTAAATTACTTTAAATATTAATTCCTTATTACCTTAAAGATATATAGCACATTCTTTATGCAGCAAATGTCCACTGCATACAGTTCTTGTAAATTACTTTAAATATTAATTTCTTGTTAACTTAAATGTAGATAACACATTTTTGCAGTAAATGTCCACTGCCTATTTATACTGCTTTTAATATTATAACAGAGACTGAATTGTCACCTGAAAGACTACTAGATGTAAGTTTAAGAGAATGTGACAAAAGCCAGTGTGGGCTACCTGTTCATGTCAAATGTCTACTATAAGTAATTGAAGTTAATGATGTTAAGAGTACATCAGTGTGGACTGCCACCTGACATAACATGCCTTCTATGACTGATAATTGTAACTGAATGTCAGTAGGTGTTATCCGACTTGACATATATTTCACACTCTATACTACCATGGCTCAGGGTTTGTAATCACCTGAGATCACTGTTACAGGATGAGTTATCCCCTGATTTAACAGGCAATTGGTTGCTCAGTGTGTCCCATCACCTGATGCCTTTTATTCTTCACATTTCTTGTACTACAGCTCACTATTGGGGTCAGTGTGTCCCATCACCTGAATTCTTCTCATTTTTTGTACTACAGCTCACTATTGGGGTCAGTGTGTTACATCACCTGACGTGACTTGCTGTGTACATGGACCTAATCGGTTGCTCAGTGTGTTCCATCGCCTGAGGCCACATATTTCTATTTTCTTGCACTACAGCTCAATAATAAGTCAGTGTGGTCTCCCACCTGATGTGACCTGTCTTGTACAATTGACCTAATTTAGGGCTCAGGGTGTCTGATCTCCCGAAGCCATTTATTCACTATTATCAAAGTCAGTCGACATGTATCTGAGGTTTACCCCAAGATAATGACGGTAACTGAAAGTCAGTTTATGCTGTCACATAACGTGACAAAGACATAATAGTTAAGTCTACCATTAATTAAAGTATCTTATTGCATATTTTATGTATTTTTTCTCATATTCTATATAACTATCAGGTAAATTTGGATATGATTTGAGGTATTTTTCCCTCATATTTCTACACTTCTATGTGGTAACATTCAAGTTTATATGATGCAACTATTAGGTAAACTTTCATAATTTTCGAGGTATTTTTCCTTATATTTCTGTTCTCATTTTGTAACACTTAGTATTGTGTGACATTGATGATTCACTTGTATTTCGCTATTTTACGTATTTTTTTCTCACATTTTACATAACTGTTAGGTAGAGTTTCATGTTATGTGAGATATGTTCCCTCATATTTCTCTGTTTGTATTTGGTAACATTTGGTATTATGTAACAGGTATTTCAGTTTTGTACATTTCAATGTTCTTTGAGTCACTGTGACTTGCAAACCTGGACTGTTGGTAAAGTTTGATTTGATACACCTCACTTAATACCCTATAAGTCTGAAGTTTTTGTCCTCTATAGAGATGTTTGGTTTTGTACATTTTGTTTCACTGTGAATAGCAAATCTCATGGTATTATACATTTTACTTAACATCCTAGGTTTATTGATCAATGTCATTGCTCTGTAATACTCTTTTCATGAGAATACTATGTATATTTTATATTGTATCTTCCATTGTAATTTTTTACGAATTTCGTGGGGAAATCTGTGCTAACTGCACAGATCCCCCACAAAATTCTGGTCCATCAGACCAGAGGGTTGTGAAAGGTATGTGCTGAGATTCTATCAGAATAGAGCCAGTGAAAAATGTCGATAGTTCCCAACCGCAAGGTTGGACGAGTAGTACATCTTCGAGTAGTAAGATCTTTGACAGCTAACGGAGCTAGGTGCACACGGTAAAAGTTTAGTAGTGGTGAGGAGATGTGCAGAGACAGCAGACATGTTTCGAGTCAGAGCTAGATGCCTGTAGGAGGCAGCCGGGTCGTGACAGCATCAAAGTAAGAATTGGCACTACGCACATAATAAGCTATATATTGAGCGAAACTCGGCACATACCTGGGGAAAATAGAAAGAATAATTAATAAAATAGGTTTTCTTTGGTTAAATAATGTCTAAAAGCTAGATAAATCCCATTGTTGATGCAATAAGCGTTTTGTGAAACTTTCTCATAAATCAATGCTATAGAAGTTCTTTTAGTTTTTCACATGCGCCTTAAGTTTGAATAATAAATATTTTTTAGATAAAATTAGAGTTTCATCTCACACCTTATGTCATTCTCCACATCCTGTGCTTGCATTGAACCAAAAGGTACATTAAAGTTAAGTTCCCATGAGTAAAGCTAATGATTTCATTTATCAGAGTAAAATAATCTATATGCCATTGCACAGTTGGCAAATTATTCAGATCAGGACAGAATTTTTATTAAGTAACAAACAGGGCCAAAATGAGTAAAGTTATCTAGAATGACAATTTTATGCCATTGCACTACGGCTGAATTGAATATATGTTTTATTATCGGCTAAACAGGAAGGAGTGCACGAGCTAAGTCCACAGACGCAGTCAGATGCAAGTTGGTGACTTCCATTTCTTTTACCACTAAACTTTCATGCAGTCAGGTGTGTATTTTGAGTATTAATTTCCCAACAATATTTTCATGCAGTCAGATAAAGTTCAGTTCAGTTAAATACGCCGACAGATGCAAGTTTTATTAAAGACTAAAGCAGTCACATGCAGTTCAGTCTAGTTTAAATAGAGAATTTTGATTAACAACACTTTCAAGGTTCTCATTTCCAGTAGAAGATATACTACGAGTCCGAATTGGCAATGTACGAGTATCTCTATGGCTATGGTGTTGCCAAAAACAAGTATTTTTACTAATATAGCCTATACCAGTATGGCATCTCTCAGTACTCAACGACTCTTGCTGGTAACTTCGTAGCTGCAGTCGCAACTCAATCCGGAGTAGAAATGCAACTGCTTTTGCAGCCATTGGGTCACAAGTTATTACATTGATTGACACACTGGATCCGCACAACTGGCTACCGCTGTCAGAGACAACGAGCTCCTCGCTCTCTTGGCTGCATGATGTCATCATAGTTTCTGTTGGCATCCACTGTAGGCGACCTCCGTAACCAGCCACTGAGTCTCATAACTCACGGCATGGCCTGCAGGGCATGCAACCTGAAAAATGCGAGTGCTGAAAACGATGTCTACCCGGTAGGGATAGCCAAAGGACTCAACAGGTTGAAAGGAAGGATGTTCTGGAGGACAAAAGTTATGAAGTGAACGATGTCTTCAGTTGCAGCTGAAGGACTGAGGGATTTGTTTGGGCGCTGAGGAGTATCAACTGGTGGAATGTTTGCTGTGTGTTCTAATTGTTGGTGTCTGTCACACTCAAAACAAGTTGGTGGAGGGGGACGGAGGTAGGGATGGGAAGTTACTGAGATTCGGACGCTACTTGCGGGAAATAAGGTTTAATTGTAGTTGGAAAAGATGGGATGACTCTCTGATGATTCAGTAAAAATTCGAATGACGGAAGTAGCACCAGAAATGCTGCTTATGCGTAGGGCTTCCCTGCTTTCGAAACCTGGCTGTGCGTTAGTTTCTTACTCCGGTTTTTAACTGATCAATCTTTCGAGTTTTTTTCATAACCGAATGGTGGTACATTATTACTTTATGTTCTTGAGAAGTCAAGGGTCATGGGTCATGCCTCACAATATAATGCTTCAACCAGACTTGCGGCTGCGACTTCGAGGCTTGTTACTGTGGGAAACTTTATTCTTGCAGTTCCGACCATGCTGTAAATGGGCACAGCGTCTCTTGCTAACTGGCGTCCTTTTCGCTATCGTTTATCACCACCTTTTGCTACTATTTTTTCCTGCACATTCTTTGTCTTTGAATATTTTCAGGCTAATTTACATTCGTAATTGAATTTTCACACATGTATTTCTTGGTTATGTGGCAGTCGTCATTCCTCTGAAGCCAAGAACCTGTGAAGAAAGAATTTAGTATTGGCAATCGTTAATGTGTTGCAGGTTTATGTCAGATATTACGTCGAAGCCGGATAGCCTGTTGGTCACAATGCAACTGGCAAAACGTTAGGCCCATTGGTTATCATCATCTGGTAAAACAGCGTGGCTTACAAAAACATCCGTTAGTGTTATAGTGGGAAAAACCGACAGCTGTAACCAAAAGTGTGAGATGATATGCGTGGGCAATCGGTGAAAACGCTGACGTGAGGGACTTGGACGACAGTCTACCGCTACTGAGAGCAGCTGCCACCTAAAGTAGGAGCCTCTGTTCGACACATCACGGTTTGCGATGACAGGGTGGTACCAGAAGTGTCGTGAGGTCAGGGATATCTTTTTTCACTTCTGTGAATTCACAGTTTGCGAATACTGAGCAAAGGTATACAGTAGGTGGTCCAATTGTATACTTGGAGGAATTGTAACAGTGCACCCCTCCACTACCAAGCACCGTTCGGACTACAGTTGTCAATATTTTACACCATGTAACGACAAATAACTCTTTCCCCCTAAAGACGGCCCGAAAGACAAGCAGCCTTCGTACAGTTTTTTTATGGACTCAAAAAGGCATGAAACATGATTAGCTGCCCGTTTTCGAAAATTGAGGAAACCATACAATACCACAGTAACTTTCGGTGTTAACCTAGAGCAGATGGATGTTTACCGACTGCAAAGTCTACACAGAACTTTCAGTCCCAAAATGCTAATACATTTTTATTCCAAATTATAGGGTGCAAGTTATGTTTGGATTTTTCTGTGATTAGTCAAATGACTACTGTCGGCGAATGCACGCTGCATAGTTTTGAATCAGTGCGGGCCGCGGGCTGACGCATTAAATCGCCCACGCGGGCTCAGCGAGTGCGCCGGCCATACCGGGCCGCCGGCGTTCACGGCTCATAATCCAGCCAGCCGCTAATTCAGGATTTCAAACAATGCAAACACCGCCAGCTGCGTGTCCTCCCACGTAACGTGGCAGCCCCCACCACCGGCAAAGGCCGTGGTAGCTTTTGTATCGCATTTTCTCATAAAAGACCAGCTGCCCCTCTTAAGCGTCGTCTTCGCATGGGTTTGTCTCCAGTTACACTCACTCCCTTAGATTAGCGTATTCGACTGGACATAAAAACCTGGGTCAACTGAAAAAAATCCGTCTATCTGGTTTGCCACACGACGTGAAGCAGAGAAGCCTATTATACTGTGGGATACTTCTTTTTCATAGGGTTTGATGATGTTCACTAAAGAAAGATAATCTTACGAATACAGCACAGAATGTGCTAGATCTTAAGCGTGCGATATACTCCACCGTATACTGGTCTAGTACGCCTTGGTACGTACAAGGCTGATGATTTATCTGTGGTGTCACCGCGACGCACCACACTGGCTAGGTTGTAGGCTTCAAATCGGCCGCGGTCCGTCAGTACTCGTCGGACCTACGAGTCGCCACTGTCGACGCTAGAAGACCGAGCGCCGCCACTCGGCTGGTCTTAAGAGACAAGCTAGCACACTGGCCAGTTCTACAGCCGACTTGAATAGGAATGGTTCACTTGTTATAGCTTCGGAGATCTCATTTTCAGAGACGCTAGTTAGCATAGCCTTCAACTAAGTCAGTAGCTACGACCTAGCCAGACACCACATACAGTTTATGCATTGACAATTGATCTATATTTCTGAAGCAATCAGAATTGTAAAGAAGTATTCGCAGTTCTGTCTATAACTGCACTTGTAAATATTATTGTACAAAGTCAAGATCGACGTTCACCGCTGATGCCGAATTAAAGATAAGTATTTAATTGTATTCCTGTCTACTAACTTTCTAATCACCTAAGATGTTCCAGATACATCCCGTCAAGTATAGTTCATTGATCTTCACGTCAGCCTATGTGATCAACGCGTGCAATGGCCACCCCTCGTGATCAGACTAAGAGTCAATTGCGTGACTTATCCGGGTCACCTTTCTTCCATGAGGCCCATAGTTCCGCCTCATACACGGTATCATTCAATAACTGGAAGGAAAGCGATATTAGCTGAACTGTATATCGACGCTAGTCTCAGGTTTCTCTTCTGGATGTACCTATCACCAACAAGAGACCACAGTGGTGATCGCGTTACAAAATACTTGAAATCAGCCGAAGAAGATAATACAAAGACGGAAGAAATATTTCAGATATTCATACACTGACTGAACATTCTTTTATTCAATTTACACAAATAGAACTTTCCAGCTGTTGAGCTGTTACAAGGTGAGTGGGCCTTTAAAGTGTCATACCCTGGCGGTCGCCATCTCAGCGAGCTTTAAGCTATTAAGTGCCGGTACAACGGTTTCCAAAATGAGTGTTTGCGCGAACTTTATTAGAGAGAATTCCTCTTACTGAGTTGCAGCCATGCAGGTTTAGTTAGTTTCGTCAGAAATCCGAACCAAATTGATATGCAGTGTAAGCTACAGTCTGCTTTCAAAAATGTGTTTGGTGCAGTAGAACTACATAGTAATACACGGTATTTTAGAGAGGATATAAGCAAAGCAAAGTATTATGTTGTCAAAACTATCAACCGTTGCGCCAAGGCTCGGTTGTTGGAGGAACGAATACATTTTCTAGTTTATAGTCATTGCCGCACATGTCAATCGTCTTCTGTTATCTTGGTTAGTCACATGTTGCAAAATGGCTACTCCGCAACAGAGATCATGTTACGTTCTCGAGTTGCACTAAGTGTAATTTCAAAACTACAGTGCAAAGATGTTTCAGGTTGAGGAACCAAACTGATCCATAGAACGGATGGAACATTCGCAGACGATATCGACAGTTTCTAGATACATGTTGTGTATGTAAAGGAAAGATTCCTGGCCCCCTCGTGTTTCCGATGAAATGTCGTACAAATCAAACCGCTTTCCAACGCAGTCCCACAGAATCAGCCAGTCGCGTTGTACTAGTTGGGAGCCTATAAGAGCAGTTTGACATCCATTGAGACGTCGGTTTGTTATAACGCCGTACAGCTGTTACACGCTCTACGTCACGACGGTAAAAGTAAACTGGATGATTTTCTGACGAGCTTCAGAATTCTATTGACAATGATAATACCTTCGCACAACGCATCGTGTTCGGTGATGAATTGACTTTCCACCTGACTGGGAAAGTAAACAAACACGATGGTTGAATCAGAGGCCTACAGAAACCAAACGCGCAAATTAAACGTGTACGAGATTCACTGAAAGTTAATATGTTTTGTGTAATATCCCACTCATCTGTTTACTGACCATTCTTCTTTGATGGAAAGACTGTTAACGGTCAGAAGCGTCTTGCTATGTAAGGAAACTGGTTTTTTCCCAGGATGAAAGAGGATAACTTCGTTTTTCAACAGGACGGGACATTTCCTTATTGGAGTCTCCGAGTTCGTGAATATCTTACTGAAACTCTACTGAGCCACTGGATTGGTCGTCAGGCGGCCAGCGACTTAGCACTTCTCGGCTGGCCTCCACAGTCACCGGCCTTTTTACTTTCTGTGGACTTACATTAACGATAACATTTGTTTACCAACACAATTATGGAACCTGGAAGAGTGAAAGAACCGGATCCGTGCTACCATAACATAAGGGACGATGGATATGCTCAATGGCGTCCGTACAAACATTGGATCTTCTCAACAATAATTTGCGAATTTTGTCGCAAAGCTTTCAGGATACAAGTTTCTCAAATTCCTACTGGGTTCGTTTACGTTGTTTGTTGTTAATTGAGAAATTTAACATAATAAGAGCGTGCATTTGTTTTGTAGTGGAACGTTTTTCAATTTTCCAACCTCCATCTCGACGAAATACTCAGATTAAATTTAAGGTTTATAGATACTGGGTCGGTAGCGTAGGTTCCTTGCTCAGGCATTCTCAAGTCTGTTTGCTGCAGAACAGAAACATAACGTTGTTTTGCAGTTATAACACCACTTCTTGGAGTATATCTACGTAATTTACGGAATTGGCAGTACTGTTATAAAATATAAAGTTCGATTAGGCCACCGCTCATAACCTCACGCCAAGAGAGTTTAACACTGTCTCAATCGCTACGTGGGGATTTGAGGATACCAGCAGACACAGTTGTTTGTTCACTCTGCGATCTGCCTTAAAAGTCTCTTTGTCGCTCTTAAGGCTGTTTTTGTAGAACTTGCGATCGCTTCTTGTCGGATTGTGTACAACTCATAACATTCCATACACCTGCCCTGATCGCCCTTATTTATGGGCTGAAGTAAAGTAGGAATATATGGCATCAGTTTAAGCTTCTTCTGGACTCTTCGTAGGCTTCTTTCCGCTATCCCGTAGGCCTTGGACACTTTTATTTGAGACTTAGTCGGTGGTTGCACTTAAAACGTTGCGTCACAGCATTAAGTTTCTCCTGTAGTTACAGACTTTGATCTACCTGAACGAGAATGTGACGCTTCGACCCAGTCTCTACAAACCTGAAATTTAAATTGCTAGTACTTAGTCGGATGGAGGTTGGATGATTTAAAAGGTTCCACAAGCGAAACAGATACATGCCGTTATGTAGTCAACTTTCTGCTCATTGGTTATCAGGTAACAACAAATAACATAAACTCAAGCTGCTAGTGCCAATTGACTTGCGGGTACTATGTTCTAGTCAAGTACACAACTGACTAACACTAGGCTAGGCAAAACGAAGTCTAACAATTGCTAGAGATAACTGACTTGAGGCCCAAACTATAATGTAATGTATTGAACGGTGTCTCTTTGAAATGACTTTTTTCTGGGAAAAGTTTTAATTTAATAACGAATAAATGAAACTTTACCCGAAACTCTTGGTTAGTCTTCATATCACAACTTTCAACAGATTCTCATAGATCCGTCAATTAATTCATTTTGATCTGATTCCAATCAAAATTACAGCCAGTACAGCCGCCTCTGTTGGAAGAGCATTCCTTTTAACCAGATGTAAAAAAAGTAAACTGAAGTTTCAAAATTTTTACTTTAGTAGTTGACAAACTGAGCAAACCCAAAACAGTCATACAGCTAGTATTATGGCTTCTGGTGATACAAAAAAAAGTTCTTTTCTCATCATCAAGAATAAGATCCGCTACAGTTGTAAAAATTATTCACTTTGATTTGCATTGGGGCATTTCAACTTTGGATTTTGTTTGTTTCCGGTCTAATGGGTGTGTATGCAGCGCTGTGTTCGACAGACTGCCTGTCTTCATGCGGATCCATAGGTGGCACGCTCTTAAGCATGGACTGTTGTCCTCCTCGGCTAGCGACTTTATGGCAGGCTTAAGAGTGAATATGATATCCTTCTTCATGCAATGTACCACGGATGTACTATTTTAATTCATTATAACCTATTGTAACTTCATTTACGCATCGTTCATCGACTCATAATTTAATATGAACCCGAAGAGAAGCACATTTCTCGAAACGGAGTTGTGCTACCCCTCTTAGAAATAAATAATTTTTGCAACTGTAGCGGATTTTACCTTTGATGAAGAATATCAACAATTGTGGATGACCCATTACAAAACTCTTTTCTGCTTTCTTCGCCCATTCTTCCGCCCCTTTTGTAACTGTTATAGCATCGACTATATAAGTCCCCCTTACCAACTCTCATTGGTAGTTGGTTGTTTCATAATACAATTGTTACTGGACTCGGTTTTGGTTACCTCATAACCCTCGGTTTCGTACATGATAAATGGTTCCCAACGTACTTTAGAGGATTTTTCGGATGGTGATCTATGATGACATATACGTTGCTGTCATTAGTCTCTATTTAGTGTATTGACCTCAATAGGCATTTCTGTACGAACTGGACCCTGCTCTCTCAATTGATCGTTCACTGACAAGGCATTCGGGAACATAGAACAAATATATTGTGTAGAAGTGTGTGTGGTAAGTTGGAAAGAAATAAAGAGGCATGTTTTTGGTCCAGCAGTGATGTTGCTTGTGGCAAATTATAATGTTTTTCGCGTTGACCTGGGAATGGGGAATAGCGGAGAGGCCCAACAACCTTATCTCCAACCTTCTTCGTATTCTGCGCGTCGTGCTCATCGGCCTTGCCTTCCTTCTCCTCCAGGCTGTACATCTAAATTTGTATGCCTGGATCGCTCTTCTCAAATTCTGTAACATCCGTGATGCTTATAACGTCATGAAGATCGTATATGTAATATTTACTAGCACTGTGTGCATGCTACACAAAATTTTATCACAAATCAAAAGAGACCAAGCGAAGCAAGTGTTGTGGAATTTTTCATGTTTATGATAGATCTTTCTCACCTATAGCTCTCGGAAGAAGGAATGAGAAGAACCTCCACATAATGAACCATGAACAAACGCGCACGTGTCGAACCTCAGAATGCTGTTCGGGGCTCTCCCCGACTCTCGTTCTTCAAATTCTGTGAATCCGGTTTGTATATTGTTGTTATCGGTTTTTTCAATCCGCTGAGTGATTAGAGTGTCCCACGATACCTCACCACAGATGTATGGGCAGTACAAAAATGACACCACTCTCCACAAAGACATTATACTTTATGCCGGGACATCACGATTATTGAGAGCTTTGGATATCTCTCATTCCCAAACATGTTCACACACGTTAAGAAACAGGAGTGGATCTTGATACCCAGCCCGATTCTCGATCCTGGCAAGTAAGATCGTCCCTCGACGTTCACCAAAGATCCCTGTAAATGGTAACCCTGTGCCATCACACACTCGGTGTACCTGCCTGTTGTTGCTGTTACCACGGGCTGAGGCGCTGCTGCTGGCCGAGAGATTACTATAAGTAATAAGCTCCTCCACAGCTTCTGGGTGTCGGTTCTGTCGCCTTGATGAGCCGGGTGCATCTGTGATGAGCTACTGGGTGCTCGTTATTGAGTCTACTTACCCAAAATTACTGAGAAGAAAAACATACAAGCATCGTGTAAGCATAATTTTTAAGAACATCAGCATTATATGTAAGTACAAAATATGGGCTGGTTCTGCTGGTTCTGAAACCTACCCACTGGATACGGTCAACCAACGGATATGGTGGGGTGTGAAGGGTACTATGGTGGGGATTCACGCTCTACATTCACATTGCAGCTGCCACAGCATATGTAATTACAAAATAGTGGCTCGCTCTGTAACACACCCACGGGATACGCTCAACCAGTGGATGTGGTGCTGTGTGAAGGGTACTGTGGTGGGGATTAGTACTCTACATTCGTGTTGGAGCTGCCTCTGGATTCGACAGTTAAGCGTACTATGCTACCTACAAGGAAAAAGTTGCACGGAAGTGATACAAGACTTTATTTTTGAATGATTTATGTGTTTTCCAGCTCAATAGCAATTTTACGCTATCATCAACACACATAAAGTTATCAGTATCATTCTGGGTGGCAGAAGAAAGCGACAGGCGGGGCGAGAGGGGTGGGGGTTTGCGAGGGGTGACTCTGACCTAGACCTTGAGCTGGACTTCTGTACATGCAGTTAAGCATGACGTCTCATTTTATGCCCAATTTAATAAAGAGTTGGCGAAGATCCATACTGCAGCTACTGTGGAAATTGCCGGCGCCACATGCATTTCCTCCGTACCATCCCGACAAGTGGATTAAACGTTTTAGTGAAACCACAGAAAACTTAAATCTGAAACCTGAACCTGCCAAAAATAAGTCCTACTTCTTAACCACTCTTGCATCTCACTTGCTCTTAATGTGGAAATGTGCTGAATAAGCGTTATACTTATGTCATGCAAGATGGAGTGTTTTCAGTGACAGGTGAACGGACCATTTGAGAAAAATTGCTGTAAGCCCGAAGCTAACAAAATTGAAAGAAAAAGAAATGAAGCTTCGAACGACACCGGCAGAGGTATGTGAGGTCAGTAGGTAATTGCTGCTGCCACACAAGGATCGTGTCCATCACTCACCCCATGATGTTAGAATGTTTATGCTGCTGACCCGCAAGTGTCCACTAATTTAATTCCTCTATTTCAGTGGTACCTTATTCCTCGACTGCTCTACAGATGTAAAAATTAATCTTGAAACAATCCTGAGAATTTGTAGTGTTTGTCTTTTCTCCTTCTTTGTAATGGTATAAGATTCTTTCATATATCTATTTTAGTGTATTGAATTTGGAGATACCATCTGAGTATCACGACAAGTTTTTTCACTGCTGCTTTATATTTTACAGCAATTTATCTTTTATGCAATTGGAGGACTGTTATAGAGAAGAGCTTTTTCCTGATTTGAAGCGCAATTGGGAGCGAATGACATTCTCTACTGCTTGTGTAATAGTTTCTATTTGGAATGAAATGATTGGACAAATGAATCCATAACGCTTAAATCTAAGTTTCTTGCAGTGGTGATCCGAAGCACATTTGCAATTACATTTATCGATCTAACAGTGAACATAAGCACAATGTGGTGTTTGAATCTTGTAGGCTACTGGTGGAATGTTGGAGGATATAGCTCGATTAATGCTGATGCGATATATATTCCACCCCACAGTCGATACTAGTGTTATGCATATTATCACGCGGAGTAATAATTCAGAATTCGGCGTAGTCACATATTTGCTCATGTTAAAAGTATATCCAGGGTCCTTCAAATGTTTCGAAATGGTGAAAATGACACAGAATACACACCATTGTAGCACTGCAGAAATATTATAAAGTAGGATATAATTGCTGTCAGCTGGAATTAATGTAATACTTTAGGAAATACAATGAGGAGCCAAAGTAACTAGTACACCTGGCTCTCTTCTGGACAGTACGTTGCAAAGCATCCCAGATATGCTCAATAATGTTGATATCTGTGGAGTCTGGTGACCAGCTGAAGTGTTTAAACTCATAGGAGTGTTACTGGAGCCACTCTGTAGTAACTCTGGACGTGTGGGGTGTCGCATTGTCTTACTGGAATTGCCCAAGTCCGTTGGGGTGCACAAAGGACATGAATGGGTACAGGTGACCAGACAAAAAGCTTAGATATGTTTCACCTGTCAGAGTCGTACTTATATGTATCAGGGGTAACATTTCACTCCACGTGCACGCGCCTCACACCATTACAGAGCCTCCACCAGCTTGAACGTTCCACTGCTGACATGCAGAATTCATGGATTCATGAGGTTGTCTCCATACCCGTACGTACACGTCCATCCGCTCGATACAATATGAAACGAGACTCGTCCGACAAGGCGACGTATTTCCAGTCAACAGTCCAACGTCGCTGTTTACCGGCCCAGGCGGGAGCGTAAAGCTTTGTGTTGTGCACTCATCAAAGGTACACGAATGGAACTTCGGCTATGGAAACCCATGTGGATGATCTTTCTTTGAATGGTTCGCACGCTGACACTTGTTGTTGACCCAGCATTGAAATCTGCAGCAATTTGCGAAAGGGTTGCATTTCTGTCACGTTGAACGATGCTCTTCAGTCATCGTTGTTCCCGTTCTTGCTGGATCTTTTTTCCGGCCGCAGCGATGTAGCAGATTTAATGTTTTATCGGATTCCCGATATTCACGGTACACTCATGAAATGGTCGTACGGTAAAATCCCCACTTCGTCGACTGCCTCGGAGGTGCTGAGTGCATATTTCGTTCGCCGACTATAACACTCACTTAAATCTTGATAACTTGCCATTGTAGGAGCAGTAACCGATCTAAAAAGTGCGGCAGATCCTTGTTGTCTTATATAGGCGTTGCCGACCGCAACGCTGTATTCTGCCTGTTTACATATCTCTGTATTTGAATACGCATGTCTGCAGCAGTTGTTTTGGTGCTTCAGCGTATGAAACTTTGGAAACCGAAAAGCAGGAATAAATGAAGCGATTTTCCGGCAATTTCTAAAATTTTGTCTAATATAAAAAACAAAATACAATTAATTTCATTAACTTGTACTCACAGAAATTTTACAGTATTTTGAACTATTTGCTCGTTTTTCATTTTAGGTCATAATTGTTGGTGGTGACAATAAAGATAATACCGCTACTCTCATGAGTAAATATAACGTGTCAATCGACAAAATATCCATTTGAAGCTGAAACAGAAGTATCTACTAACAGAAGAGACTGAGGTTATCGTTTACCTTCCAGTCACCACGAAGGTCACTAGACGAATGGAAGAGCCCCAAAAGTATCAGTTTTAATATATTAACGCCTGAAAATAAAGAAACTAGCTTGGAGTTGTTAGCCACAATATATGTTTATAAACCTTTGCGTAAGCGTATCAATTGGTCACATTTCATCCCTTTGACATTAGAATTTTCACGATAACAAATTTCTTAGAGTAGAGACTGAGGAACATAAATTCGTATGAGTAGCCCTGATGTAAAAAAGTATCGGAAATTGTGTTTTCCGCTGATTTTTAACAGTAAAGTTTGGTCTTGAAAATTTCCGTCTCGGTGATGACACATATGGTAAAAACCAGAAACGAAGGAAAATTTTAAAATTAGTCTTCAATCGGTACACCAGAGTAAATTAAGGACACTGACAATAAGGTCAGTTGCTAGTGAATCTGATCAAAAATTCGAATTTTTTTGCGTCTTAAATCAATTTTTAGAGTTTTGTGAACAAAATGGTAGTTAAATGAATCGATTCTGACATTGGGAACATCTTTAAAAAAATTTAAATGTATGTCGGTTTTCGGCAACGACCGTGTTTCCGTCACTGTCGGTTGTCAAATGGCGTCATTATTATTTTGCCGCTTCGAAAAGATACACTGTGTTATTGTTTTTTGAGTTGGCAGCCCTGTTAGTACACACGCTTTCCGATGCTCCTTTGTTTTCCTTTGTATATCTATGGTTTTCGAGAGTTGTTTGTGTTGAAACTTCTGTACGTTGTTGAGTTGTTGATGCTGTGTCATTCTCGGAAGTAGTTTTGACTCCAAAAAAGGGTTTTGAAAGGAGAAAACGTAAGTTTTATGGTAATCGGTTTACTTCGTTGCAAATTAGAGACTCTGTAATTACATCCACAAACCAGCTGGATGTTATATCGGCTTCGCCAAGTGCCTCAAGAGAGAAGTTCAAATATTTGAGTACGCAGAGTGATATTTGTATAAAATATGATCAAAACATTGTAACGGAATGGGTTTCCATAATTGCTGAATTGACTACTTCATGTTCGCTTCCAAAGTATGATGCTGTATATGCACTCTGGGGAAAGGTGGTATTAAAATCGTCGAAGATTTTGAAGGCAGGAAAGTTGTGGCTAGTAAGTTACAAGTGTTTTGTGATTTCTGTGGGGTAACTAAAACTGGGTATTCTTCTGAATTGTGCAAAAAAATGGTTCCTAACTAACCTAAGGACATCACACACATCCATGCCCGAGGCAGGATTCGAACCTGCGACAGTAGCGGTCGTGCGGTTCCAGACTGTAGCGCCTAGAACCGCACGGCCACACCGGCCTGCTCTGAATTGTGCATAGTAGCTTGGAGACAGAGACTCCAAAGGGTTTACAAATGTGTTGGAAAATATGCCTTATGGAAGAACTGTAAAAATTGAAAAGTTAGAGTGTGTTGGTCATGTCCAAAAGAGAATGGGCACACCTTTATGTAAGCTAATAAAAGAAATGAAGGGGAAAAAGCTCATTGATGGTAAACTAATGGGTGGTCAGGGTTATCTTACTATGGAAGAGGTGGACAAACTGCAACTCTATAATGGTTTAGCCATAAGAAGGAATCGAGACAATATTGAGAAGAAAGCAGTATAGGCTATCTTTTTCCATAAATCTTCTATGGATGACCATCCATAGCATGCTCTCTACAAGTGTGGTGTAGACACATGGTGTGGATAGAAACAAGCAATAGCAAATGGTGAGACTTATGCACACCATCTCTCCCTGCTATATGAGGTACTGAAAGCAATTAAGCCCATGTACAGGGACGTAAGTGCCATTAAACTATTGTCACGGTGGTCAAATGGAAAGACACATTATGTCAATGAATGTTTCAACCATGTGATGTGGGAACGCCTACCTAAAACTGTGTTTGTTGGTTTCAATTCCATGAGATTAGGTGTATTAGTTGCAGTTATTTGCTTTAATGCTGGGGCAGTTAGCAGATGGGATGTTTTATAGTTGTTAGGACTAAATGCTGGTTTCAATATGAGACAAACACTGATGGCAATTGACTCCTTGAGAGTGGCCAAAGGCGAAAAATGGATTCTTGAGGTAACTAAAGAGACCGGAATAGCAAAGAGGAGCAAGAAAAGGAAGAGAGAAGATGAGGAATACACAAACCAAGCTTATTATGCAACTGGAGGGCTTTAAGAACAACAGAGGTGAGTAACAGATGAAATGTACCTTTAAACTGAATTTTCCAAGAATCAAATTTTCTGAAATGTTTATTTTAAGCAAAAAAAAGAAACACCTATTTGAGCAAGAGGTATGAAATTTTTTTGTGATATTTCAGACTACGATTTGGAGAAAAGTAGACTACAGGCACCATCTTACTATCACCAGGAGGAAAAATATACTCATATTAATTATAATAAATTACCTTAATTTTGATGTTTAATTTACGCATTTATAGTATAAGAATTATTGATAGAAATCTTTTGATTGTTGTCTACTTTTTAGATAACAATGTCATAAATGTGTATACAAAGTTTTAAACATCTAGAAAGGTAGTTAATAAGTCTATAGACTTCAAACACAGACTGGCAGGAAAAATTTTAAATTACTGACTGGCATAAATGTTTAGGTAGTAATGTTTACTTCAAAGCTATTCTGATTATTCTTATACCAAAATCTTCATCCTTAAAACACTTTCATTGTCCTAAAATTTCTTTGTGTTCAGAGTTCATATTTTGCAGTTAGACCCTCATAAACTTTATGAGAATTCTTACTGTTTTTCAAGCCATTCACTGTTAAGTTACCTTAATGTGAAATAAAACAAAAATTCACTGCCTCAACAGTAGCCAGTCATTTAAGTTGTACACGTCAGTTTGTACGAGCATGCTGAAAAGATCCAATCCCATCAGTGAGTGATACGTTTTAAGATTCACTGTGCCCAAAGTTTTTCCACTAAATGTGTATGTTTTTTTCTGTCTAAAATGTGATTCTGTAAAGCCTCCAAATTATTTATCAACGACTCCTGTAAAATCTTCATTGAAAGTTGAAGCAGATGGAAATAAAGCAAAGCCATATCATTCGAATCTGGTGAATATTCTCTCGATTACTTTTTAAAATCCGTCATTATTCTCATTTGAAAGCCACATTTACGAGCAGCTGTAGCATTCTCCCGAAAACAATTTTCTTTTACACCTACCTGAAATTTTTGTGGTAAGTTCCATTGGGACCAAACTGCTGAGTTCATCGGCCCCTAGGCTTACACACTACTTAATCTGACTAACTTATGCTAAGGATCACACCCATGTCCGAAGGAGGACTGGAATCGCCCACGGGTGGAGCCGCGCGAACCATGGCAAGGCGCCCTTAGACCGCGCGGTACAACTAGCTGAAAAACACGCCGTTGCGTATATACTTATTGATAGCTGTGCCTGGGACTTCGTATGCGTGGAGTTTATTTTTAACTGAACACGCTCATTTGTGTACGAGGTCTGAAGTAGGTACGACTGGGGACATAAGAGGTGGTCTTGTTTGCTTCACGAATACAGGAGAGAGCCTGATAGGTGCTGGCCATGCGGAAAACAACTAAGATCCGCGCCCGCAACACGCAGCGTCTGGTCTTGTGCTTTGTTTCTGGTCGTGGCATAATATAATCTCACCGGAAATTGTACACATTTAAAGCAAAAAGATAAATTATTACAAATAAGTCGGATTTGGTACATAAAAACTCGACTGACTGAGCCAATCCCCACCAAAATTTCCGCTTATATAACGTTATGTTGGAGAGCAGTAAATTTAAACCTTTGTGAATGGAAGGTTCTGAGGAGTGAGATATTCCATGATGCTCTCGATCAGAGTTACATTACGTCCTGCTTTTGGAAAGAGTTTCCAAAAAGCGAGGTAATGTCTGACGTTCTCGAGCCGCAGGACGTCTTACCTCACAGTCTTCATTGCATTTTTCTGACAGTTTAGTCCTCAGTCACTCAGACATTCTCTTGTATTCAGAGAGACTCTTCCGTTTTCTAGGCATTTTTATACAAAACTTAAAAAAGCTCTGTGTTCTGCCTTACGACAGGTCTTGTAATGGGGGCAGCCTCGTCAGAGAGGTCCACCGCATGAGCGTCTAGGGAAGTGATTCCAGTGGTGGTCTCCCTCTGCCTTCCACTGATAATGATGAAATGATAATTTTTTTTCCAGAATGGTGTAACAATAACAAACATAAACTGCTTCTAGCATTTTTTTAAGATATAAGGCGATGACCTTTATAAAATAAAATTTTTCTGGGAAACGTAAATAAGTGAACTTTTTTTTTACATAATAGTGAAAAAAATCCTACTTCTGTCAGTGCAAAACAATAACGGTCTACGTTCCTCTTTTGGGTGCGTACCTCGCTAATCCCATTACACCTCGCGTTGGTGTCCGGTACGTCTTCACGTGTGGTTGTGGATCCTCTCCACTGTCCTGGTCCTTTCTTGTTCTGATACTTATAGGCAATAATTACATTCTCCAACCCAGGACACCCCAACTGGGTGGGGGATCAAGCAAGGCACTCCCTAAAAAATTTGCGTAATATGTTCGATATCTCGGATGTCTCATAAGCTGTGAGTGATGTTCTTGTAGTAAGGCCCAAAAGTCGAGCACATTCTTACTGCCGTCTCGGATAAGATAACGCACAGTCAAACCTCGAATCCAAGTCACTGCGTTTGTCTTTGTTCGGGGATAATATGTCCTATCTGGGAGAAGTAGTATCCGTGGTGCTATTGTTTGCGGCCCCACCCGAAGGAGGAAGGCGATCATTTTTTTGACCAAACACCATACGTCCGCCGAAGGTCCGCATATCAGGCGATGCTCATCTGTGTCTATAACATTGCACTGCGGACACAGTGGCTCGTCCGCCATATGAATTGTATGCAGCTTGGAACGAGTCACGTATTTCCCATTTACCACCTGATACCACAGTGCGCGCGTTCCTGTATCAAGGTGTGGGTGGCGCACTGTACGCCATACCACTGACCACGTAACTGTTGGTTGGCGGCGCTCTACGGCATTATTCGGCCGTCGTCGAGTCAAGATGTGATATATATCACGTGCCGTTGCCGTCCTGGTAGTCAATAGTTCCATATGTACATAACTGTGTTCCACAAAGAAGGCTCGCATATTGGCAAGCGATGGTGAGATGTGATACACCGCTACCGGAGCCAAACGAGAAAGTGGAGCGAGTTCGTCTATCAAGGTGCCCATCAGAGTTGTCTGGTGGCGTGTCCACATCTTTATCATTGTGGTTACATAAATAGCCACTGCTCGGTCGCGTACGTGAACTAGTCCAAGACCTCCACGACTACGAGGAAGGGTGAGGGTTTCGTATCCTACCTTAAAAAGCAGACCTGTGCTCACAAAATATCCTAGTGCCGCCAGGATTCGGCGGGCCAACACCACCGACATAGGGAGAACTTCTGCCAGGTGGGGGATGCGAGAAGCTAGATGAGTGTTGGCAAAGGTGACCCGCTGTATCATATCCAGTGCCCTTAACCTGTGACTTTGGACACTCGCACGAATTGTTTGCAGAAGATGTCTGTAACTCAGTGCCGCCGTGCGTCGAATATCTGTAGTGAAGATAATTCCTAGGCATTTCATCGTTGATCAGCTGTAATGGTGCTACACTTCCTGCCTAGAGTCCTCTCCCGATGTTCATCGCTCCCAACTTTGCCATGTTCAGGAGACTTCCCGTAGCCATACAATACAAATTAATGCAATCCAGGGCCGCTCTTGCCTCGTCGCCTGACCGTGCTAAAAGCACTAGGTCATCCCCGTACGTTCTGCATATAAACTTGTTGTGCCTTGTGGTCATTCCTTGGAGTCGATTCCGGAGCCCGCAGAGCAGCGGCTCGACAGCGATGGCATACAATGTCGTTGACAGCGGGCACCCTTGTCTGACCGATCGTGAGATGGTGATGGGCACCACCAAGCGTCCATTGATGAGCACTTTGGATGCGGCTCCGTGGAGTAGTCTCATGACGACGGTGACAAAACTTTCCCGGAAACTTCATTTGCATCATCACGTCCGTGAGATAAGCATGGCTCAGCCTATCAAATGCGCGATCTATCGATACCAATGCACCCCGGAGACGACATGCTGATGCCAGTGCGATAGCATCGCGGTAGTCGCTGAGTGCCGTTTGTATATTGCCATCTCCTCCTAGCTGGGTTTGGTCGAGTGATATCACTTGGCGTATTACCCGTTTAAAGCGTGCTGCAAGTATCCTGGTGTAGATCTTGTAGTCGCAATTAAGAAGGGTCAGCGGCCCGTAGGCCTGTATCCCTGTGCCGCCAGATGGTTTGTGGATGGGGATGATCATTCCTTCCACGAAGGAGGGTGGAAGGGGAACGTTGGGAGACATCAATTCGCAGTACATGGCAGGCCATCGTGGAGTCATGAGATCTTTAAACGTACGATAAAACTCTAACGGGAACCCGTCGGGCCCTGGCGGTTTGTGCGACGCTCCCTTATCAATCGCTTCCATTACGTCGTCAACTGTGACTTCACCTGTTAACTCCAGGTTGGCCGTCTCGTCGAGACACGCGGAGAGCGTTCGTCGGACCTCATGAAAGGCCGCCTGATCGTGTTCCGCTTCTTCATAGAGATGACCGTAGTGTTCTACAAAAGCGTTGGCAATGTCTTTTTGCGTTGTTATACGGCGACCATCTGGCAGTACGACCGTCTGTATTAAGGTTCCGCGGCTACGTTGTTTTTCTCTAATAACGTGATACATCGACGGTGATTCTCCACGGACTCGTTCAAAGGCCCTTGCACGGACTGCGACACCCTCCAGACGGCGGTGCGTTATGGAAATTATTTGGGCCTGTGCTCGTTTTATACCGGCACGACGCTCCTGTGAAGGTGCTTGTACTGGAAGTTCGCGGAGCATCGTGAAATAAAATTCCGTCGTGTGTCGCCTCCACATCATCTGCTCTCTTCCGTATGCAATTAACGCTCGGCGCAATGCAGGCTTAACGCATTCCAGCCACCATTGCAACGTCGTCGGATATGTCGGGAGGCGTCGTTCACACACGTGCCAAGTGTCTTCGATTAAGCGTCTGCACTCAGGTTCTCTGAGGTGTGCTGCATTCAGTTTACAAACACTGCGATTCCTCCACACTTGTTGACGACTCAGGGAGACCGTGCCAGTATATGCTATGTGATCTGAAAAGGCGACAGGCCACAATTCCGCATCGAGGATCGCAGATTCGAGACGACGTGTTACGTAAATGCGATCGAGACGACTTGCAGAGTGATTCGTGACGTAGGTGTATCCACGTCTGTCGCCATGTATCGTCTCCCATGTATCAATGAGATTCATGTCCTGTATGAGTTGCCGTAGCTCCGGGCATGAATTATAACGTGGGTGTTGATCTCTTGGTGCGAGCACGCAGTTGAAGTCGCCTCCAAATAAGACATGTTCATACCGACCTAAGAATAGTGTTCCAATCTCCTCTGCGTAAAATCGGGATCGGTCGCGCCGTCTGTCGAACCCCGACGGAGCGTAAATGTTAACGACCCGTACTCCCAGCACTGTGAGCGCCAGTCCTCGCTCTCACGGCAGATACACCACGTCCTCGGCTACTACGCCGCTACGTAGAAGTATCGCTGTTCCGCTGCCGCCGTCGGTAGTAGGTGTAATGTACGTATCGTATTCATAGAGGTCGGGGAAGCTCTCAACACACACTTCCTGCAGAAGAACGATGTCGACGTCTGACGCATGCAACATGTCTCGTAATAATTGCAATTTGACAGGCGTTCTGATCGTATTAACATAATAGAGGCTGTTCGATATGCCTGCCGCTGTTCCTCAGTGCGTAAAGCGTACATGAACGCTTATGTTAATTTGCGTGCTGCTGCTCGGCGACATGCTGTCTGTGCGGCAGTCTGCATCCTCTGCGTGGTTAACATCCAGTGGACGCAGCACTCGCCATTTCGGGTGCGTCGTCGGTCTGTGGGTCAGTATCGGATTCGTCGGCCCAGTTCCTTTGCTGGAGGTCCAGCTCCCGTCGTGTTTCTCCGGCCTGGCTGACCGAAGGCGGTGGCGTTGCTGCGGTGGGTGGAGGGACTCCTTCCGTCGGCTTTCCGTCCGGTATGTCTGTATTCAACCCCTGTCTAGCATGATTCGCGTCGTACTGGTGTGTGGGAGGTAGAACCTCCCGTTGCGCATCCGGATGCACTGTATGGACTTTACACCGAAGTCCGTCTGACGTGGACTGCAGTAAGCAGGTATCCGACGGCGCTAGCCGTCGTTTCTTGTGGCACTTCGGCGATCGTTGTTTTCGCGTGTGCGCCTCCGTATCCGAGTGCGGAAGTGGCTCCCGGTGCTCAGGGACGAAAGCAGCTGTCGGCACGACCGCAGGATCTATTTCCATATCTCCTACCGATCCTTTCCGCTCGGTTAAGGGCGTCGTCGGCACCGGAGCGGCAGAAGTGTGCGTCGTTTCGTCACTGGAGGCGGTGTCTGCTGCAGTCGGTTGCCGTAAGCTGTCAGGATTCTGTAGCTGGTCATTCTTCGACATGGGATCTGTTTGAAATGCGTCCGCATACGTTAGTGTCAGCGGCGTCAACGTGGACGGAGGCACGGGTTCGCCATTTGGAACTTGCACTATTCTCCGCTGCATACATTCGGAACGGACGTGGCCCTCTTTCCCGCAGCCTGAGCATGTTTTGGGCTGTCCATTGTAGATGACTATAGCTCTACATCCGCCGATGAACAAGTACGAGGGTACATGTTGTGTCAGTTCTATTCTGATTTGACGCACCCCATTGAGAACGGGGTAAGTCGTAAAGTTGGACCACTTTTCCTCGACGTGGCTAAGCACTCTTCCATATGGGCGTAAGGCGTCAATGACCAAGTCAGACGGAACCTCGAAGGGAAGTTCGAAAATACGTATGTTTCGTAAGCCTAGTCCTGCGTGATCAATAGTTACTTCTCCAACATGTCCATCAGAGTGACGAAATTTGAATCCATGTTTAGTATCTCGGATGATTCTGTCAGATACTGCATCGTTAATCAGCTTGACGTAAACGACACTGCTCACTATGGGGAGGTGTATTCCGATAAGTTCGTTGTACTCAAGTTTAACTTCGTCTCGTAGGAACCTTTCTATTTCGTGGGCTTTCGGTCTCGCATATTCATTCGAAAAACTAATCTTGAGAGACGATTTCTGTATGCATGTGCCATTCTATATAGAGTCGTCTAAACGCGCGAGTACGACGAAGAGGTAAACAACTGCGCGAGCGCGAACGTCTCCGGCAGGGACGTAAACAGACGTCCGTGCCGTAGCACCGCCGAAGGCAGACTGCCACTCAGCTATCGGCGCCCCGATAGCATTTTCCAAAAATAAAACGAAATCACAATGTAATGACTAGGCATTCAAATTACCAAGCGAACTTAATAAATAGATTTTTCCTAGCAGAAAATACAAATAAAACTTATCAAAAGAAGCGGAGCAATGTTGTTAAGTTCTTATTACAAAAAGCGAAATCAGTAAATCTGTATATCATAGCCAAGAAATTTCGCTGTTATTTTGTATGTGTAAAGATAAAATTGTGTCCCTTATTTCTGTTACTGACGTAAACATCTCCCACTGAGTTAAAAAAAATTAAAAGTGCCATCTACTTGAGCCATGTGGCTCAGCTTCCTTCGAATTCTTCGACGCTGTTTGTCCTTTGTTCGCTTCTGAGATGTTCTTGCGGCAGAAGCACGATTTCAGCGACGGTAGCCGCAGGAGTACGAGATCGGCACTACGGCTGACGGAGTGACGGAGCGACTTTGGGCGGACAGAACTGGAAGCGGGAGATCACATGAGACCGCCAGGACAGACAGGAGTAGTCCCCATTGGTTTTCAGAACGAGAGGCCCGCAGGTGTTTGCGTTCGGTTGAAGGGAATCATCGTCTGGGCTGGTCGTATTGCCTACTACTAAAAAGGGGAACTCCCCATCGCACCCCCTCAGGTTTAGTAGTAAGACGGCCCAGTGGATAACCCGTCAAAACTTTACCACAGATCAAGCAATGAAACAGGAAGAAGGTGGAACTTCCTGGCAGATTAAAACTGTGTGCCGGACCGAGACTCGAACTCGGGACCTTTGCCCTTCGCAGGCAAGTGCTCTACCAACTGAGCTACCCAAGCACGTCCTCACAACTTTCTGCCAGTACCTCACCTTGGTAGCACACTTGCCCGCGAAAGGGAAAGGTCCCGAGTTCGAGTCTCGGTCTGGCACACAGTTTTAATCTGCCAGCCAGGAAGTTTCTTATCAGCGCACACTCCGCTGCAGAGTGAAAATCACATTCTGGAAACATCCCCCAGGCTGTGGCTAAGCCATGTCTTCGCAGTATCCTTTCTTTCAGGAGTGCTAGTTCTGCAAGGTTTGCAGGAGAGCTTCTGTTAAGTTTGGAAGGTAGGAGACGAGGTACTGCCAGAAGCAAAGCTGTGAGGACGGGGCGTGAGTCGTGCTTGGGTAGCTCAGTTGGTAGAGCACTTGCCCGTGAAAGGCAAAGGTCCCGAGCTCGAGTCTCGGTCCGTCACACAGTTTTAACCTGCCATGAAGTTTCATATCAGCGCACACTCCGCTGCAGAGTGAAAATCTCATTCAGGATGAAGGTACACTGAACTGTGAAAAAGAAGCAAAATAGAAATAGTGAATGTGCAAGATCAAGCTGTGGTGCACTGAGCATGCTTCCGTAGCCATTGCGTTGAGGCTGTGTGGTTATGGCGTTGGACTGCAAACGGGGAGCTCCGCGTTGAAATATCGCTCGCGCCAATTTTTTTTTTTTACACTAAATTATGAACTCTCCGTCGAGTCACTGACGTGTCTCTTCGTTGTATTCAAATGTGTGTCTGTGTCGTGGTGTAACGGCCGTTTTGCCAAAGCGATGTGTAAGGAAGAGCCCTCCAGACCTACCTCCTATTTGTTCTACACAAATACCATGTGTTATGACTATTTCGCTCCTTTTTGGAAGTTTTGACGCTTAAATTCCTTTGTTGTAGCATAGTTCACAACCGATTATTTGTTTGTTTGTGTTTTTTTTCCTTTCTGTGAGAGGCCTATGCACCATCTCGTCTGCACTTTCCAACTAGGATCACTAGATCCTCAAGGACAGCCATTGATAACATTTTTATAGACCAGTCAAAGGAACAAAGTCATATCATAAAACCTGTAATAAATGGACTATCAGATCATGATATGATGCTCCTTGTTTTAGATGTAAATTCTAAGCAGGGTATCAAGACTGCTACTGGAGAGTAGTCAATCAACCAAAACTTGAGTGGTTTAGAAAACTTCTCAAAGATATGAACTGGAAAGATGTTTATAGTGCTCATGACATGAATGAAAAATGTAACAATTCACGAACAATGTCAGTACCACGTTTCAAAGCTGTTTTCCTCTAAAAGTTACTCAAATTTAACAGAAGTCTATAATAAAACCATCGATTACACAAGGAATAAAGATTTCCTTTAAGACAAAAAGGGAAATGTATCTGTCGACCAAGAATAGCTCCAATGCTGATGATTTTAACTAAATACAAGGAATATTGTAAAATATTAAAAAAAAATCAGACATCTAAACAAATGCACTACGAGTAGAAGATAGCAATGTCAGGGAACAAAATAAAAACAATATGGAATATAGTTAAAGAGACTGGTAGATCCAGGGAGGAACAAGAGCAAATAGCATTAAGGTTAGATGAACGTTAGTAATGGATGGGCATAGTGTGGCAAATCTACTTAAAAAGTACTTTATATCCATTACTGATAGAATGGGATTGTCAGGATCAGTAAATAATGCCCTTGAATATCTGAAACTAGCCTTTACGAATAGCTTCAGGTACATGAATATGTTACTCACTTCACCAAAAGAAATAACATCCATACTAAAATCTTTAAAAACAAAGCATTCTGGTGGTTATGATGAAATATCAACAAAGTTAATTAAGGCATGTTCTTGTGAGTTTAGTACAATTCTAAGTTACTCGTGTAACCAGTCAGTTATAACTGGGACATTTCCAGACTGGCTACAATATGCAGATGTTAAGCCTCTATTCAAGAAAGGGGATAAAGAGATACCATCAAACTACAGACCGATTTCACTTTTGCCAGCATTCTCAAAAATTTTAGAAAAAGTAATGTACACGCAGCTTCTCAACCCTCTGACCACCAGTAACATATTATCAAGAACACAGTTTGGATTTCTGAAGGGTTCTGATATCGAGAAGGCTATTTACACCTACAGTGAAAATGTACTTAATTCATTAAATAACAAATTAAGCAAGCAGCAGGTATTTTCTGTGATTTGTCAAACGCATTTGACTGTGTGAACCACAACATGCTTTTAAATAAACTAGAACTCTATGGTGTCACAGGAAGTGCTGCAAAATGGTTCAAGTCATACCTCGCTAACAGGAAACAAAGGGTGTCAGTGCAAGGGACTAGTGAATTAAGTCATCAGTCATCATCAGAATAGGAAGAAATTACATGTGGTGTCCCACAAGGATCCATCTTAGGGCTATTGGTTTTTCTTGTGTACATTAATGATGTCTTGTCAGTTACACTGCCACAAGCAGAGTTCGTTTTGTTTGCAGACGATACAAGTATTGCAATAAATAGTATGTCAAGTGTAGTTCTAGAAAGATCTGCTAATGATATTTTCATAGATATTAATAAATGGTTTAAAGCCAACTCACTGACATTAAATTTCGAAAAGAGTCACTATATGCAATTCAGAACGTGTAAGAGGACTCCATCCAGCATATGCATAAAGTATCAAGAAGAGCAGATAGAAGAGGTTGACAGTATTAAATTCCTGGGATTACAACTTGATAATAAAGTCAGTTGGGAGGAAAACACCACAGAACTGCAGAAATGCCTTAACAAATGTGTATTTGCAATTCGAGTGTTAGCAGACATAGACGACATAAAAATGATAAAGCTTGCATACTTTGCCTACTTTCATTCCATAATGTCATTTGGTATAATATTTTGGGGTAACTCTTCAAGTCAAACAAAAGTTTTCAGAGTCCAAAAGCGTGTAACACGTATTATTTGTGCAGTAAATTCACGGACGTCCTGTCGAAACCTCTTCAAAGAACTTGGTATACTAACTACTGTCTCTCAGCATATTTACTCCTTAATGAAATTTGTCCTAAATAATATATCTCTTTTTCCAATAAACAGCTCAGTTCATACATACAACACCAGGAACAAAAATGATCTGCACAAGGACTTAAAACCACTTACTTTAGTTCAAAATGGAATCCACTACGCAGGAACACTCACCTTCAATAATTTGCCAGTAAACATAAAAAATTTAGTTACAAATAAAGACCAGTTTAAAAGGAGCCTGAAAGACTTAGTAGTGGCCAACTCCTTCTACTCCACTGACGAATTTTTTAATAGAAACAAATGATCTATTGTATATACTCGTACTATTAGTGTTGTTATTTCAGCTTAAAATAATGATGTGTAAACTCATACTATTAAAATTGTTATTTCAGCTTAAAAAAATTGACATGTTCCACATCCACAAGGATCTCCTCAGCACCGAACTATGGAACGAAAAACTAATCTAATCTAATCTCTTACTATTCACCACCCTTTATAGCGACGGTGATATGTTGTTCCTGCATGATCATATTCTTTAGCCAATGTAAAGTACGAAAATTGCCAAGACTATAGAAGAACAGACACGTCAATGACTGGACGGAAGGTTCATAATTTTGTGAAAAAAAAAGATCTGGTGTACGAGCGTGATTTGGACTCGCATGTCCCATTCCACAGTCCAAAGCCATTACCACACAGCCATGACAGGGTGATTATTATGAATAACTCGATAAGGCACATCTTCAGCTTGGACCATTCACTGTTTCCATTTCTCTTTTTCACAATTCAGTAGACCTTCTTCCTTTTTTCATGTTTGATCTGTGTTTAGTTTTGTACGGTCTATTCAATGGGCCATCTCAGGACTAAATCTGAGGGTCTTGCGCTGGGGAGTTTCCGTTGTTAGTGACCTCCTTTAACTTCTGGTGATGGCTGGAGTGACTGTAGTCCTGTGATCCCGGACACGAAATTTGATCCTAATTACAAGACCCTGACTGATGGTTCAGCTGAATTCCTGAAAGAATGAGCCTGGATAGTGACGCCTTGGTGACAGTTGTTTCACATTTATTCAGTTAATCTGAATGCCCATCCCGTGTCCTATTCTAGATATTACCTGACTTCTACGAAGTAACGGGTGTGTATCCTTAAACACCATTCGTGAACTGTGCTAGTTGCTGCTTTCTCTGGAGCTGTCCTAATTTGGGCGGCTGTTTGGTTTAACCTTTGCGTCTGTCAGACACCTCTTGAGTTGTTCTAGGTCTTCATAGCATCTTTCTTATGTTTTGGTTCGATACGGCCGCGTGGGAGTCGCAGACCTTGGTTTCGGCCCATTGCCTTTTGAGCACCTGCTAGCTCGGTGCTTCCGTATTGACTGTGGTTTCACAAAGGCAACGTACTACTTTCTACTGGACTTATATTCCCCTCCCGCGTGTATTTGTTAAAACAACTTCCGGACAAGTGGCATGGAACCGACCATTAACACAGGCACTAGCGTGTTCTAGTTTAGTCGGTGTGAGGTCCACGTCTTGAAAAAGACGACGCCAGTCTGACTGGGTGGAAGGAAGCTCGGACCTGCGACGTCTGAGGGCTGACGGCTCTGCAAGTGGCTCACCGAATCAAGAGTTATGTAAAACAATTTATACAAGTTTGCAAATTTGTCTCCCAAGTGGTTGGTTATTTCTTAGATTGTTAATGCTTTAAAAATTTTCCTGTTACCCATTTAAGGGAAATTAACTGTAAAATTTTGTTAAGTATATTGAAATCACTAAGACTTTAATATTTTAAAGCAATTATACATAACAGGAAGCTTGCCCTGAAGGCGTAGTTTGGGGGTGTGTCTCAAAGAATTGTTTTAAAATGGTTAATACCATTAGAATTTTCCGGTTGTTTGTTTCATTAAAGGATATTGTAAGATTTTACCAAATACGATGGAATGACTGAGATTTCAATATTTTAAAGTAATTATACATAGTTGGAAGCTTGGGACCTGTAAAGGATTTGAAAACACATTTTTGGGAAGTCTCTTAAATTGTTTCTTCTCTGAAGTGGTTGACACTTCTTTCAACAATTCGACAATTTTAAACCTTTCTCAACACCTTCAGTAGACCTCCAATTTACACTACGTGTTGTTATTTAAATTCTTTAAACGTCGTTATTATACATACATCAAGAAAAGTTTTGCATCACCTCGGTTCCGAGAGTTACGGAACCTGTGCAGAAAATTGGAATAGGGATCAACATAAACATCATTTCCGCACTTTCTATTACTCATGAAAACCACACATTGCATGTTGTACCACCATACAGCGAGACCTTCAGAGGTGGTGGTCCAGATCGCTGTACACACCGGTACCAGTAGTACCCAGCTGTGTGCCGGACAGACACTCGAACTTGGGACCTTTGCCTTTGGCGGGCAAGTGCTCTACCAACTGAGCTACCCAAGCACTTGCCCGCAAAAGGCAAAGAACCAGCGCACAGTTTTAATCTGCCAGGAAGTTTCATATCAGCACACACTCCGCTGTAGAGTGAAAATTTCATTCCAAAATAATAAAATATAGTCAACTTTTATTACAGGGCTAGCCAGAGACAGAAGTCCGAAAAATACAACAAGAAACAGCACTCTCCCCTACTACACTGAAACGCCAAAGAAACTGATATAGGAATGCGTATTCAAATACAGGTATGTAAACAGACAGAACACGGCGCTGCGGTCGGCAACGCCTATATAAGACAACAAGTGTCTCCCATAGTTGTGTAGGATACGGATCCTGTACACCTCCCGTACAACTCGATCCTCCTCACCCGCTCGTCTCCCCGATCCTCTCCCACCCCCGCCCGCTGCCGCGCCTGTATTCCCACGTCCCACCAGGTCTCCATCCCTCAACCCTCCTTACCCTCTCCCAAGGTGGCTTCCACCAGCTCGCCCTCCCTGATGATGTCCTCCTCCCCTCCATCTACCCCTCCTATCAACTTTGACCCTGCCCCCCCACTTCCGGTGTCCTTTCCTTTAGGCACCCTCCCTCCCGTCTTCTCCCTTCCCTTCTCTTTCCTTTTCCCCCGTCCCGTCCCTCCATCCCTCTTCCCCCGGGCTTCCCCTCCCCCTTCCTCCCTCCCCCTATGTCCCCTGCCCGTGGCATCTCTGCTTCCCCCTCTCGCTCTCCCACTCCCCTTCCTCCTCCTCCTCTCTTGGCAGGTCCCCGGACTCGCACACGCACAGTGAACATTCGCGCGCCGGAGGTCATCGCCATTAGTGTCTCGTGTGTGTGCCTTCGTTTGTGTTTAGTGTTTGTTCGCCGAAACGCCGCCACTGTTCACGTGTACCATCGCCATCATCCCTGTTTTGAGCGCCGTGTCAACTAGTGTCAGTGATGTTTTCTCGTCAGGCGTGAACGGCTCCGTGTTTTTCGTTTTTTGGTGTCTACATTGTTTTGCCCGCCATTTTGATTGTATTCTCTGTGTCCCCTCTATTTATTACTTATTGTAAATCTCAAGGCTGAAGAGCGGCGTACTCATCTGCTGACAGCCCGCCTTGTGTAAGGTGATAAAAATCACAATAAAGAAAAAAAAAATCCCGCAGTTGTTAGATCGGTTACTGCCGCTACAATGGCAGGTTATCAAGATTTAAGTGAGTTTGAACATGCGATGGGACACAGCATCTCCGAGGCGGCGATGAAGTGGGGATTTTCCCGTATGACCATTTCACGAGTGTACCGTGAATATGAGAAATCTGGTACAACATCAAATCTTCCACATCGTTGCGGCTGGGAAAAGATCCGGCAGGAATGACAACAACGACGACTGAAAAGAATCGTTCAACGTGACAGAAATGCAACCCTTCCGCAAATTGCTGGAGGTTTCAATGCTGGGCCATCAACAACTGTCAGCGTGCGAACCATTCAAAGAAATATCATCTACAAGGGCCTTCGGAGCCGAAGGCTTACTCGTGTACCCTTGATGACTGCACGACACAAAGCTTTATGCCCCGCCTGGGCCCTTCGACACTGAAACTGGACTGTTGATGACTGGAAACATGTTGCCTGGTTGGACGAATCTCGTTTCAAATTCTGTTGAGTGGTTGGACGTGTACGGGTATGGAGACAGCCTCATGAATCCATGGCCCCTGCCTGTCAACAAGCGGCCCGTTGAAGCTGATGGAGGCTTTGTAATGGTGTGGGGTGTGCGCATTTGGAGTGATAAGTGACTCCTGATACGTCTAGATACGACTCTGATAGGTGACGCGTATGTAAGCACCCTGTCTGATCATGTCCATTGCGCATTCCGACGGATTTGGACAATTCCAGCAGGACAATGAGACACCTCACACGTCCAGAATTACTACAGAGTGGCTCCAGGATCACTTTTCTTAGATTAAACATTTTCGCTGGCCAACAAACTCCCTAGACGCGAACATTATTGAGCATATATAGAATGCCTTGCAACGTGCTGTTCAACAGAGATATCCACCCCTTCGTCCTCTTGCGGACAGCTCTGCAGGGTTCATCATGTCATTTCCCTTCAACATTACTTCAGACATTAGTTGAGTCCATGTCACGTCGTGTTGCGGCACTTCTCCGTGGTCGCGCGGACCCTACGTGATATTAAGCAGGTGAACCAGTTTCTTTGGCTCTTCAGTGTACGAACTTCAGAACGAGCTGTGAATAGGAAAGGGCGGCTACTTTATCAAATAAATTAGCCACTGATATCAGTGGTATGATTTAACTTAGTCTAAAAATTTGTATATTGTTACAGCCTTATGTTTCGTATTATCTGCACCACATTGTAATAGGTTTTGTATAGCGAATACGAAAAAACCTTACTTGGTATGAACGGAATTGACTTATGAACAGGACAAAATATGAACAGGTCAGATTTAAACATAACTATTTCATTTGGTTATTATGATTTTCGTGGAGAAGGTACATCTACATTTACATCTACATGACTACTCTGCAATTCACATTTAAGTGCTTGGCAGAGGGTTCATCGAACCACAATCATACTATCTCTCTACCATTCCACTCTCGAACAGCGCGCGGGAAAAACGAACACCTAAACCTTTCTGTTCGAGCTCTGATTTCTCTTATTTTATTTTGATGATCATTCCTACCTATGTAGGTTGGGTTCAACAAAATATATTCGCATTCGGAAGAGAAAGTTGGTGACTGAAATTTCGTAAATAGATCTCACCGCGACGAAAAACGTCTTTGCTTTAATGACCTCCATCCCAACTCGCGTATCATATCTGCCACACTCTCTCCCCTATTACGTGATAATGCAAAACGAGCTGCCCTTTTTTGCACCCTTTCGATGTACTCCGTCAATCCCACTTGGTAAGAATCCCACACCGCGCAGCAATATTCTAACAGAGGACGAACGAGTGTAGTGTAAGCTGTCTCTTTAGTGGACTTGTTGCATCTTCTAAGTGTCCTGCCAATGAAACGCAACCTTTGGCTCGCCTTCCCCACAATATTATCTATGTGGTCTTTCCAACTGAAGTTGTTCGCAATTTTAACACCCAGGTACTTAGTTGCATTGACAGCCTTGAGAATTGTACTATTTATCGAATAATCGAATTCCAACGGATTTCTTTTGGAACTCATGTGGATCACCTCACACTTTTCGTTATTTACCGTCAACTGCCACCTGCTACACCATACAGCAATCTTTTCTAAATCGCTTTGCAACTGATACTGGTCTTCGGATGACCATACTAGACGGTAAGTTATAGCATCATCTGCGAACAACCACCGGCCGGGGTGGCCGAGCGGTTCTAGGCGCTACAGTCTGGAACCGCGCGACCGCTGCGGTCGAAGTTTCGAATCCTGGCTCGGGCATGTATGTGTGTGATGTCCTTAGGTTAGTTAGGTTTAAGTAGTTCTAAGTTCTAGGCGACTGATGACCTCAGAAGTTAACTCCCATAGTGCTCAGAGCCATTTGAACCATTTTTTGCGAACAACCTAAGAGAACTGCTCAGATTGTCACCCAGGTCATTTATATAGATCAGGAACAGCAGAGGTCCCAGGACGCTTCCCTGGGGAACACCTGGTATCACTTCAGTTTTACTCAATGATTTACCGTCTATTACTACGAACTGTGACCTTCCTGACAGGAAATCACGAATCCAGTCGCACAACTGAGACGATACCCCATAGGCCCGCAGCTTGATTAGAAATCGCTTGTGAGGAACGGTGTCAAAAGCTTTCCGGAAATCTATAAATACGGAATCAACTTGAGATCCCCTGTCGATAACGGCCATTAATTCGTGCGAATAAAGAGCACAAGAACGATGTTTTCTGAAACCATGCTCATTACGTCCCAATAGATCGTTCCCTTCGAGGTGATTCATAATGTTTGAATATACACTCCTGGAAATGGAAAAAAGAACACATTGACACCGGTGTGTCAGACCCACCATACTTGCTCCGGACACTGCGAGAGGGCTGTACAAGCAATGATCACACGCACGGCACAGCGGACACACCAGGAACTGCGATGTTGGCCGTCTAACGGCGCTAGCTGCGCAGCATTTGTGCACCGCCGCCGTCAGTGTCAGCCAGTTTGCCGTGGCATACGGAGCTCCATCGCAGTCTCTAACACTGGTAGCATGCCGCGACAGCGTGGACGTGAACCGTATGTGCAGTTGAAGGACTTTGAGCGAGGGCGTATAGTGGGCGTGCGAGAGGCCGGGTGGACGTACCGCCGAATTGCTCAACACGTGGGGCATGAGGTCTCCACAGTACATCGATGTTGTCGCCAGTGGTCGGCGGAAGGTGCACGTGCCTGTCGACCTGGGACCGGACCGCAGTGACGCACGGATGCACGCCAAGACCGTAGGATCCTACGCAGTGCCGTAGGGGACCGCACCGCCACTTCTCAGCAAATTAGGGACACTGTTGCTCCTGGGGTATCGGCGAGGACCATTCGCAACCGTCTCCATGAAGCTGGGCTATGGTCCCGCACACCGTTAGGCCGTCTTCCGCTCACGCCCCAACATCGTTCAGCCCGCCTCCAGTGGTGCCGCGACAGGCGTGAATGGAGGGACGAATGGAGACGTGTCGTCTTCAGCGATGAGAGTCGCTTCTGCCTTTGTGCCAATGATGGTCGTATGCGTGTTTGGCGCCGTGCAGGTGAGCGCCACAATGAGGACTGCATACGACCGAGGCACACAGGGCCAACACCCGGCATCAGGGTGTGGGGAGCGATCTCCTACACTGGCCGTACACCACTGGTGATCGTCGAGGGGACACTGAATAGTGCACGGTACATCCAAACCGTCATCGAACCCATCGTTCTACCATTCCTAGACCGGCAAGGGAACTTGCTGTTCCAACAGGACAATGCACGTCCGCATGTATCCCGTGCCACCCAACGTGCTCTAGAAGGTGTAAGTCAACTACCCTGGCCAGCAAGATCTCCGGATCTGTCCCCCATTGACCATGTTTGGGACTGGATGAAGCGTCGTCCGACGCGGTCTGCACGTCCAGCACGAACGCTGGTCCAACTGAGGCGCCAGGTGGAAATTGCATGGCAAGCCGTTCCACAGGACTACATCCAGCATCTCTACGATCGTCTCCATGGGAGAATAGCAGCCTGCATTGCTGCGAAAGGTGGATATACACTGTACTAGTGCCGACATTGTGCATGCTCTGTTGCCTGTGTCTATGTGCCTGTGGTTCTGTCAGTGTGATCATGTGATGTATCTGACCCCAGGAATGTGTCAATAAAGTTTCCCCTTCCTGGGACAATGAATTCACGGTGTTCTTATTTCAATTTCCAGGAGTGTAGTATATGCTCCAAAACCCTACTGCAAACCGACGTCAATGATATAGGTCTGTAGTTCGATGGAGTACTCCTACTACCATTCTTAAACACTGGTGCGACCTGCGCAATTTTTAAATCTGTAGGTACAGATCTACCGGTGAGCGAGCGGTTGTATATGATTGCTAAGTAGGGAGCTATTGTATCAGCGTAATCTGAAAGGAACCTAATCGGTATACAATCTGGACCTGAAGACTTGGCCGTATCAAGCGATTTGAGTTGCTTCGCAACCCCTAAGGTATCTACGTCTAAGAAACTCATGCTAGCAGCTGTTCGTGTTTCAAATTCTGGAATATTCCATTCGTCTTCGCTGGCGAAGGAATCCCGGAAAACTGCGTTCAATAACTCCGCTTTAGCGGCACAGTCGTCGGTAACAGTACCATCGGCACTGCGCAGCGAAGGTATTGACTGCGTCTTGCTGCTTGTGTACTTTACATACGACCAGAATTTCTTCGGATTTTCTACCATATTTTGAGACAATGTTTCGTTGTGGAACCTATTAAAGGCATCTCGCATTGAAGTCCGTGCCAAATTCCGCGCGTCTGTAAATTTTAGCCAATCTTCTGGATGTCGCGTTCTTCTGAACTTCGCATGCTTTTTCCGTTGCCTCTGCAACAGCGTTCGGACCTGTTTTGTGTACCATGGGGGATCAGTTCCATCTCTTACCAATTTATGACTTATGAATCTCTTAATTGCTGTTGCTACTATATCTTTGAATTTGAGCCACATTTCGTCTACATTTGCATAGTCAGTTCGGAAGGAATGGAGATTGTCACTTAGGAAGGCTTCTAGTGACACTTTATCCGCTTTTTTAAATAAAATTATTTTGCGTTTGTTTCTGGTGGATTTGGAAGAAACGGTATTGAGCCTAGCTACAACGACCTTGTGATCACTAATCCCTGTATCAGTCATGAAGCTCTCTATTAGCTCTGGATTGTTTGTGGCTAAGAGGTCAAGTGTGTTTTCGCAATCATTTACAATTCGCGGGGATTAGTGGACTAACTGCTCGAAATAATTTTCGGAGAAAGCATTGATGACAATCTCGGAAGTTGTTTTCTGCCTACCACCGGTTTTGAACAAGTATTTTTGCCAACATATCGAGGGAAGGTTGAAGTCCCCACCAACTATAACCGTATGAGTGGGGTATTTATTTGTTACGAGACTCAAATTTTCTCTGAACTGTTCAACAACTATATCATCGGAGTCTGGGGGTTGGTAGAAGGAGCCAATCATTAACTTAGTTCGGCTGTTAAGTATAACCTCCACCCACACCAATTCGCACGGAGTATCTACTTCGACTTCACTACACGATAAACCACTACTGACAGACACAAACACTCCACCACCAATCCTGCCTAATCTATCTTTCCTGAACACCGTCTGAGACTTCGTAAAAATTTCTGCAGAACTTATTTCAGGCTTTAGCCAGCTTTCTGTACCTATAACGAATTCAGCTTCTGTGCTTTCTATTAGCGCTTGAAGCTCAGGGACTTTCCCAGCACAACTACAACAATTTACAACTACAATTCCGATAGTACCATGATCCAAGCACGTCCAGTATTTGCCATGCACCTTTTGAGATTGCAGCCCACCCCGTACTTTCCCGAGGCCTTCTAACCTAAAAAACAGCCCAGTCCACGATACACAGCCTCCGCTACCCGTGTAGCCGCGAGCTGAGTGTAGTGAACTCCTGGCCTGTTCAGCGGAACCCGAAACCCCACCACCCTAGGGCGCAAGTCAAGGAATCTGCAGCCAACACGGTCGCAAAACCGTCTGAACCTCTGATTCAGACCCTCCACCAGGCTCTGCATCAAAGGTCCGCAGTCGGTTCTGTCATCGATGCTGCAGATGGTGAGCTCTGCCTTCATCTCGTAAGCAATACCGGCAGCCTTCACCAAATCAGATAGCCGCTGGAATCCAGAGAGAATTTCCTCAGATCCAAAGCGACACACGTCATTAATGCCGACATGTGCCACCATCTGCAGCTGGCTGCACCCTGTGCTCTTCATGGCATCCGGAAGGATCCTTTCCACATCAGGAATAACTCCACCCGGAATGCACACGGAGCGCACACTGGATTTCTTCCCCTCCTTAGCCGCCATATCCCTAAGGGACCACATTACGCGCCTAACATTGGAGCTCCCAACTACCAATAAGCCCACCCTCTGCGATTGCCTGGACCTTGAAGGCTGAGAATCATCCTCTGAAACAGGGCAGGCAGCTGCATCTGGCTCAGCCAGAGACAGTACCTGAAACGTTAGTCAGACGCACCGGGGAGGCTTTCTGATCAGCCTCCGGGGACGTCTTTCGGTGCCTGCCACGCCTTGGAACGACCTCCCAATCAACCACAGGCGAGGGCTCAGCCCCACTGCGGGCAGCAACCGGGGTAACCACAGCGGCAGACCGATCTGGGGACAGACGGAACGAGGTTGACATCCCCGTGATACCCAAGTCCGGCTCCCCACAGTGGTGCCCATTGGCAACAGCCGCAAGCTGAGTGACCCAAGTCAGCGCCGCTTGCAGCTGTGAGCGAAGGGATGCCAACTCAGCCCTCATCCGAACACAGCAATCACAGTCCCTGTCCATTCTAATCGATGTTGAACAACAGCTACTGAAACACGAATCAGTGCCTAGATAACGCAAGGGAAACACGCAAAGAATGTATGAACCAACCTGTACAAATGCCTAACGACTGCGCTACCTTCTGCCTGAATTTACGATTACAGTAACTAAAACTCGAAATTACACCTCCTACACGAAACTCACACGTAATTTAAGTAATAATCTACGAAGTAAACTCTAAAGCGCGATGCTACAACTCTCAAATACTATAATACGCCCGAAATTTATGAATTAAACCGTGCAAGTACCCAAAAACATGCAAAGAAATTAAGAATTAAACTATGTAACAAATAAGTAAGCCAGGAGTATACGACTTGCTGCTGGCAGCTGCTTATCCA